>NC_050577.1:78010167-78126517 GCF_011100635.1 Trichosurus vulpecula
CCTCTTACAGGAGGCCTTTCTTGACTTCCCCAACTGTTACTGCTTCCCCCATTACTATGCATTTCTACTGCACATGTTGTTCTATACTTAAATGTGTACATGTGGTCTCTCCTGCTAGAATGTAAGCTCCTGAGGGCAGGAACCATTATATTTTCATCTTTACATCAGCAGCACCTTGAATAGTGGCTGACCCAGTACCACTAACACATACTCATTGAGTAAGTGATTCTGAACACTCAGGGGAGATGGAGAGTATAGGGCTCAGCAGAATGTGTGTCTTCCCTTCACATATTTGTACGGCTTTGCACCTCTGACATCAAAGAGATTTAGAACTGGAAGATAACTTGGAGATCATATGATACTTCCATTTTTTAGTTGATGAAATGGATACCCAGACAGGAAGCATCAGATTAAGGACTTGTCCTCAGTCTCCAAACTCCAAATCCAACATTCCCTTCCCTACACCACACAATCCCTCCAGGCAGAGGAAAGGAAATCAGTCTATAACATTGGGTTCAACCTATTCTTCAGTTATTTCAATATAAACCTTCCTCTGTTTAGAATATGATGAACAACAGCAGCAGCCGGAGGAGTTAATGAACATTCAAAGGGCTGAAGAGCCTGCATTTGGGACGCACTCTCTGTCACTTCCAGTTAGGTTGATGACAAAGAAATGAACTGTAGGTGAGCAGCTTGGTGACAGTTTACTGAAACGGTTTTCTGTGGCAAAATGTGACCTAAAAGTGAACTGGTAGGGCCATTCTTGTGGGAGTGGGGGAGGTTTGCCCAGTTGAGCCTATACATATTTTATGACATATTAGGGGATGGTGAACTAAGCAAGAATTGTGACAGAATGAACTTTCTTTACTATGTTTTGTAGAGCATGAAGGTCACAGCTGTGTATGACTGTTTGAATCGACAGGCTATTTCCCCCTGTGTACAGCCCAATGCATTGGTTTTAACCTGTAAAATCCCATTAGGTCTGAGTCTTTGTTGTCTCTGAGATTTCCTTTTTATTCCCTATCTTTAAAAATGTAAAATCTCTCAAGGGCTCTTTTTATGCTTCAAATATTTATTTACTTTCCAAAGTGTTGGAGTTAGGATATTTTTCATAGTGGTCCATTAGTTTTGGAATTCTTCCCTTATAATTTGAGGTTGAATCAGTTGGTTTTCAAAGTCAGAATTTTTTTTCCTGACAATTGGAAATAGGTTGAAACTTTATTCTCTTTTGTGTGCCTCCTTGAGTCTATACAGTGCCAACCAAACTAGATGAAAAATTAAAGTCAGACAATTAGTTTTATTTTTTGTGATCATATTTCCCTTCTTCCTCTTACTGCAGTACAGTGGAGATTGTCTAAAGAAGGCTTCAAGGGAGGATCTGAGTTTAAATCCTGACTCTGTCACTTTTAATCGTGAAACTTTGGGAAAGTCATTTCATCTCTTGAATCTCAGTACGCTCATCATTAAAATGGGGATGTGGTAGAAGTAGGGCTTCTAAAGTTCTTCCCAGTTCTGAAACTGTGAGCCAGTGATTTCCTTTTGAGCTGACTTCTAAGAATGGTTTGGGTCTATCTGTACGATCATGTGGTTCTGAGAACTGCTAGCACCAATTCCACCACAAAGCTGAAGTTACTGAAGTAACTATCAGGTATTACTAAAAGTGCAAGTGATTTGAAAAATCACAGAATCACTGCTCCTTAGAAGAGAGCTCACAGGCCATTTAGTTTAGTCCATAATTGATGACTAATTCCCTCTACAAGTGATCAAGTGAATACTCTATCTCTGCTCAAAGAGATCTAATAAGGGACAACTTGTCTACCTTCCAAAATGGCACTTTCCATTTTTGATATCTCTAAGGAATAGGAAATCTTTCTTTACATGGAAACTCAATTTGCCTCTCCATAACTTCTACCCATTGATCCTCATTCTGCCCTTTGGAGGCAAGCAGAACACGTCTAAAGTGGGGGAAGGAAATGAAGTGCTTTGCTGGCTCCTAAGTGAGTAGAAGCTGTTCTCTTGAGTTAAGGGCATCCATTTCTGGTACCACAGGGGGAAAAGACAATAAGACTGTGGTAGGGGCGGGGGTGTGGAGAGAGATTATATCTGAATCTAGAGTCTGTGATAGGAACTATCTGGAAACTGTAGTATAACAGGAAATTCAGTTGCAGGACAAATTGCTTTATGCTCAGAGACTGATTGGAACAATGGCAAAAAAGGGATGAGAAGGAAAAGCCTCCAGCCAAGATGTGTGTGTGTGGTGGCGGGGGGGGGGGGGGGGGGGCGGAGGGAACGGGACCATCTTTTATCAGATCAAGAGAACTCTGAGGGGCTTCCTTTTGACTTGGGCCAACCAACAGACAACTGGGTAGATAAACAAGGGAATTCCATAAATGGGGCCCTCTGTGGGAAACAATAAGAAATTGCAGAAGGAGTCATGAAATGGACTGCTTGGTGACACCTACTGGGAGCAATAGGGGACAACAAGTAGAAGTCACAGCACAGCAGTAGATGATAACTAAGATCAACCAGTAGTACTTGAAGGGAGCTACTGGGAAACACAAAGAATGCTGAAGGGACCCACCACAATGGCACCACTAGCACCAGCAAAAGGTAGACTACTGGGAACCAGAGGGGGGGAACCCTCTTATTTGGAATTATAAGGTTGATGAGGAATTTGCGTAGAATCAGGGGAAAGGTTGGGTCATAAAGGGTTTCTGTTTTGTTTCTTAGCATTTGGTTTCTGTTTTGTTTCCCTTTAATAAAAAGAAAACCATTTTGTTCTACATTATTGTAAACTGCTTGTAAGTGATGGTCTTAGTTTCCTGGAGATGGGGTTTAATAATTTTTTTCAGGTTTCTAGATTGGGACAGAAGAACCAAAATAAGTGAAAAAAAAAACCCTCTACTGTGTCTCTGGGTCCTTTGTACCATCATGGGACTATGTGGGATGTAGGATTTTACATTATGACAATAATCCAAGTGAATATTTTTTGTCAGCGAATTAACTGATTATTTTCAGAAATCACCAAGTCAGTGTTTTAACACTAAGTAGCCATAGTTTTCACCTCTATCCTCCCCCCACTTCAAGTTCATGCTTGAGAGGTAATATCGGCTCTGGAGTAAGAGGACCTGAATTTAAGTACTTTCTGTGATGTCTATTGCCTGTGTAGCTTTATACATGTCATTTAGCCTTGCTGGGACTCAGTTTCCTCATCTGTAAAATAAGGGGGTTGTTTCCAATGGCTTCCAAGAACACTTCCAGTGCCAAATCTGTGATCTTCTTGAATTGTGTGTGTGCGTGCGTGTGTGTTGTATGTGTGTGTGTGTGTGTGTGTGTGTGTGTGTGTGTAGTTCTGGCTAAAATGTGGAAGGAGATTCCTTGCAAAGGCTAGATCACCTGGTCATGTTGGATGGCCACAAAAGTTGGCTGACTATATTGGTTAGATTTTAGAGAGGAAGTCTTTTTCATATATGTGTTGGATTAGATAGCCACTTAGGCCCCTCCCAACTCCAAAATTCTGTTAACTCTGTGATTCTAAAATGGGTACCACGAGGGTGGAAATAAGTGGCATTGAACAATAGCAGGCTATGGCCATCCCCCAAACCAGCAACAGGTCCAAGTCATTAGTTCTTCATCTCTGGTCTGGCAGAAAAGGTGATGATTCTCTTATTTCAAAGCTTTCAGGATCTGGAATTCCACAAGTGTGGGCACACCACAATGCAGCATCAGAACAGGGTTTGAACAAAGGGACAATTTTCACATATTGGGAATATACACACCATACTGTATTAATTAATGAAGGCATGGATTTGGGATTCATAATCCTACTGCTGCAAATATTGCTTTTATAAAAGACCTAATTAATTACTATCCTTAAAAAAGAAAGCTTTTTCTCACAGAAAGTACAAGTTAGGTTTTGTGAAGCATTAACTACCTCTAATTGGAATGTGTTTGGGGTCAGTGCAAAACACAAACCTCATAAATTTTGAGCAGTCTCTAAGCCTGGCAGGGTGCATTCTTCCACCCTTGACCAATAGCAAACATGCACTTTAAAAAAAATGTTGCTTGATTCCACTGCTGAGTGTGAAACTGCCCCCATCAGCAGTTCCCTGGAGCCAGCCTAGTGTGACAGCAAGCCAGCCCTGTCACTAAGATCTTACAGCACAGCAGCTCTGAGAACTCAGGCCTTTTCTCTGAAAGGACATTGCTTTTCAATCCCTGGTCACTTCCATTTATCTGGTCTGCAAGGCTGTCCTCCCCCTCTGCTAAAATTCTGAAGTGTGTTTACAATGCATGAAGATTCCCCTCCTTTGTGAACCTGCCTGTAGAAATGACAGGAAGAGCTTCAAGAACAAGGAGAGGGAGGAAAAGAGAGAGGAATAAATAAGGGGGGTGGGGGGGGAGGGCTGCCTAGGCAGTCCAAGAAATGTAAATCCTGTTGTAAATAAGGAACACAAACACTTCTCAGAACCCTCTCCAGAAGACCAGCTTGAACAAGTCAGGAATGCAAATGAGATCATAGGGCATACAGCTTGCTTTGACTGGCAGGGGTAATGTATGTACGTTGTTGAAAGTGTCGATGATGTGAGGGAGTCGGCATATTGAGCAGACTCAGCCAGGAGGTAGCAAGACTGCTTTCCATACCATAGTTACTGTCCCAATTTAAAGCCCTGGTGTGTGGAGGTTTGGAGAGGGGAGAGCTATGGAATGGGTGTGTGGGGGGGTGAGGCTCAGGGTAGGAATTGTAATGACAGAAATGCACATCTGCAGACAGTTCTGGCGAGGTGAAATGAAATAAATGGGCTCCCCATGGGAGAAAAGAGGAGCATTCCACCAAATGCATCCCAATCCATCCAAACACAGTTTGTTATGCCAAGGAGGCAGGCAGGCTCTAAATGGGGTTCCAGCTTGTGGAATTTGATGGCTGCCAATGGATGTGTCTATAAAGTCACTTAGAATTCCTTCTAGACCTTCAACAATATGGCAAAACAATACTTGGATGGATCAGGGAGAGGAGTGATCAATTATCTGATGGGGGACAACACCACAGATCACCCTCATTCAGTATTTGTGCTTGCCTCATTAATGAAGGAAGAAAGTCCAAATGATTCAATAACTTCCCAGGGTCATCGCTCCAGATGAATGAATTGGAAGCTTACTGTGATCATTATCGTGATCCATGACCATGATTTTAATTCAGGAGATGACCCAAAAAAAGCAACTCACTGTTTTTGTTTGTTTGTTTTTTGGTTTGGTTTTGCTTGTTTGTTTTGGGGTTTTTTTGACAATTAATATCATGATAGTTTTCTATGAAACTGCTTTGATTCAGTTGAAAATACTGGAGAAGGAGAAAAAGGAATTGCATCCCATAGCCTATGTTAAACATCTCAGTGCAAATAAGCAATAATTCTTTGACACATCAAATTAGTCACCACTGTTACTGGCACCTTCCTTTTACTCTAAATAACCTTAAAAAGATGTGTATCAATTTATTCCATCCATAAATCCAAGATTTACTCAGATCTTTACAAGATCAATCATGTAGCTTTCCAAGAGGAATGCATATTAAAGAGTTGATATCTCAGACAGGGCCTACAAAGATTAGAATAGCTTACTAGTGTACATCAAAGATTTATCCACCTTAAGCTTCTACAAGGGAGAAGTTATTTTTTCACAGCTGTACATGTTATGCATACATAAACAACCAAAGTTAAACTGAGGAAAAGAGGAGGGGAGGTGCCCAACACTAGCAACCCAATGAGGAGGGGGGGAACTATTTTTCTGTAGCACCAAGATGCCATAGAGGGCTGGCAATTGTAGAATAAAGCAGAATTCTATGAGGGCACTTTTTTTTTTCCTTCCTGGTGTTTCGCTTGAGCAGGGTTAAAAACACTATTCACTTTACATTGTGAATATCTTGCTAAGACAGCTCTCATGGCACACATTTTGGATACATAAAATGCAAATGAAACAACCTAGCTGGCTATCTTTCTTGGACTCAGACCCTAGTGCATGGTTCCCATCATGGCATTTTAAAGCATTATGCCTGGGCCTTGCACTGAATATCAGATGTTGCTGATAAGAAAGACAGCTGGTCTAGAGAAAGCACTGGGCTGAGAGTAGGAAGAATGGAACTCAAAATCTCAGCTGCATCACTGATTGAATGAAAGAGAAATGCAGGAGTTGTTCGAGAAGCTGGGCAGAGTTTGGAAGCATTTAATCCCAATAACATCCCTGGGAAGCAGTTAAGTTGGGAGTGTTTGAGGCTTACCTCTGGGTAGGTCAGAAGAGTTATCTGCCTTAGGGATAGGCCTTGAGGGAAGGATACAAGTACAGAATACAGCTCAGCAGGACTGCTCTATCATCCCAAATATGACCTGAGTGACAGCTTTGGAGTCAAAGAATCTGGGTTTAGTCAGTCAACTTGACATGCATTCATTAAGCACCTACTATGTACTAGGCAGGGCAGCTAGATGGTGCAGTGGGTAGAACTCTGGGCCTGGAGACAGGAAGACCTGAACTCAAATCCAGCCTCAAACATGTACTAACTTTGTGACTCTGGGAAGGTCACTTAACCCTGTTTGCCTTGGTTTCCTCACCTATAAAATGGGCTGGAGAAGGAAATGGCAAACCAGTCCAGGAGCTTTGACAAGAAAACCCCAAATGGTGCCATGAAGAGTCAGAAACAATTGAAATGACTGAACAATAAATGTGTTAGGCACCATACAAATAACAAAAGGCAAAAACAGTCCATGCTCTCCAGGGTCTCATAACACGTAAACAACTACACACATACAAGGTATATATAGGGGAGATGGAAGATCATCAAAGAGGGGAAAGCATGTTAACAGCTGAGAAAGGCCTCCTACGGAAGATGAGTTCAAGTCCAAATGCTACCATTTACTACTGGTGCACCTTAGGAAAATCATTTAACCTCTACGAACTAAAATTCCTTTTTCTATAAAATAAGAATCTTGGAATAGACCAGGGACTCTTAACTTTATTCTGTTTCACTCCTCTGGTAAAACCTATGCATCTCTTTTCAGAATGCTTTTTTAAATACCTAAGATAAAATTTGTGGGATTAAAGATATAATTGCCCCCTCCAAGTTCACAGACTCCCTGAAATCTACCCACAAATCTCTTGGGGTGTCCACTGACCCCAGCTTAGGAATCCTCATACCAGTTGATCTCTATGGTTCTATCATTCTAATTACTCAAATATAGTACAGATGAGATAAATGAGAGAATGACAGTTGACATTCATACAATACTTTAATACTTGCAGAGAACTTTATATTCCATATGTCAGCTGAGCCTCGCACCAATCCTCTGAGCGAGCTACTAAAATACTACTGATACCTTTAAGAGAGCTGTCCATGATCACATTCCCAGTAAATGTCTATGGTGAGATTTGAACTTATTCTTCCTGAGTCCAAGCCCAGCCCTCAATCCACTATACCACACTGTGTGAAAAAGACCTAGAGGTTTAGTTGCCTGAAAGCTCATTATAAGCTAATAATGTGATATAGTTGCCAAAAATGTTAATATGATCTTGAGCTCCATTAATAGAAATATATTGTCCAGAAGCAGAGAGGTCATAGGCTCACCATATTTTGAGCTACTCAGACAACATCTGGAGTACTGTGTTCAGTTCTGGACACCACATTTATAAACTGAAACTGGACCAGGGGAGAGTGACGAAGACAGTAGAGGGTCTGGAAATGATCATCGGAAGAATGGTTGAAGGAAATGGAGATGTTTAGCCTGCTTACAATCCATTGTTTCTCATTCTAATCTAAAACTCATTCACCTCTTTCTGAAGCATTTTGCGGTCTTTTAGATTCTTCCTAAATTCTTTCCTCTAAGGGATACCAAGACAGCAATAGGAAACATCTTTAAAATCTCTAACAGAGTGAGACTGTTTTTGTTCTCTTTTAAAATAGTCCTTTCTAGGTCTGATTCCAACAGAGTGATGATAAAGACTAGACCAATGATTTCACTGGTGTAAGGGGTTTCTGGTGAGGAACTCACTCTATGATTGCAGGGTGAATACCTTAGAAAGCTGCCTAGAGCAATGAGAGGTTATGTTACTTGCCCAACGTCACACAGTCCGCCAGCATGTCTTAGAAGCAAGATTTGAGAGCTACCTGACTTCAAGGTAGTTGTTTTGTCTTTGTTTTTATTTTTTAAATCCACACTGCCTCTCTTCCAACATAGCAATAGATGTTCTTATGGATGCACTGGATTTAAAATCAAACAAAAATCCCACTAGAAAACAGGCAGTAGATCCAATGAAGCTAAATAAATGGATTCTTTCTTTCCCTGGACAGGTATTTATGAAATGCTAACAGATTAATAGGTTTATTAATTAATAGCTAACAGCTAATCCATTGCCTGCTTCCATGCCCTAATCTACCAGTTTTTAGATTGGAGTAATCAAATTATTTCGTAATTTTTTTTCCTAGAATGCATTTTCTGAATGTTAATCCTGGATACATTCTTAGCTTGAACGCATGGGGAAGGCAGACATTTGAAGGGGAGGAGTTAGAAAAGAGGAAGCTGCCATGGAGATTTATCTAAATATCTGAAAATATCTAAAAGTCAAGCTAGGTGGGAGCAGGAGGAAGAAAGCTTTCTTAACTGTATCAAAGAGTGATAGGACAGCTACTCTGAAAAGATAAAAGGGACAACAGATGACTTAAAGAAGGAAGAACTACTCAACTCCTATTTTATGTCTTTATTTTTTTAACCAAGGACACTGATTTTCAGACTAGAAATTATCTTTCAAACATATGGAATGCAGTGTTGGACAACAGGGAGAACACCAAGCTTACTTAGTGTGGAACTTAAATACTTGACTTCAAGTTCTGGCCCTAACACTTGCTACCTCTTTTATTCTGGACAATTCTCTCAAGCTTTGTGGGCCTTGACTTTCTCATAAAATGAGGGCATAGGACTAGATTATCTCAGCTTTCTTGGTCCCTTCCAGCTTTGAATCTATGGTTCTATGATGAACAAAAAATTGAAACCCATTATCTTATGTAAGAAGGAAGGATGAGAACACTTAGCTGCTTAAGCTAACGTGGATGACCTCTGAAAAATATTGAACAGGACAAAGCCAGAACTGTATAAATGGGCTTCCAATTTTCATAAAGGGGAAGAAGGAAAACTATCTTTTACATCTATCTTGTCTCTCATTTCTCAATTCCCTGATACTACCATGATTAGCCCTCATTACCACCTACCCCAGTCATTGCAAGAGCTTTCTGTTACAACTTCCTGTTTACCAGAGTATTTTGATCAGGCCACTCTATAACTCAAAACCTTCAGTGGCTCCCCAGTGCTAAAAATGAAGTTTAAAATCATTTAGAGGCCTCCAAAATGTGGCGGTACTCTAACTTTCCAGTCTATCCTTTCCATATACTCTCTGCTTCAGACAAGCTATCCCCTAGTCATCGTACTTGCTAGTTTTTTGTCTCCATGACTTTGTTCTTGCTGGGCTCAATGCCTGGAATGCCTTCCCTTTCCTCTAGGACTTATTTGAAGTTCTGCCTCTTCTTGAAAGCCCAACTCAAGTGTCATTTCTTCCAGGAAGATCTTCCTGACCCCCTCAGTTGATGTCCTTCCCCTTTTATTTATCATTCCCTATTATTTATTATTATTATCATCCCTATTATTATTCCCCTATTATTTATTATCTCACAGAATACTTCCAACCTCCCTTATGTAATTATCATATATTGTTTGGTATTATAGTTATTAATGCATGTGCCACTTTCTTCTGCTTGGTCATAACCTCTATGAATTCAGGATGTGTCTTATTTAAAGTCTGTCATCTCTCCCACTACCTAGGACAGTTTTCTTCACATAGTAGGCCCTTAATAAATTATTTTAATTGAAATGGTGAATTCAAAAGCTATAAATAACACTTATCTTGGAAGGACAGATAATATGTTTGATCATATTCAAAGTTACCACAATAGAAAAACAGTCATCCATGATTAATAAGATTAAATAAGAAATACATATAGAAACCTGTGCTTAAGTTTTTTTTTCTAAATCAATCATGAGTCCAAGCTAGAACATATGAGTATACAGAAGCTCATGTGAAAAACACTTTTATTAAGACTTTTTGTTTAAAATGATTTTATTAACTACAAACTCAAAATATAAATTGCAAGTATGTGAAATAATGTCATGTGGTAGAGACAATATTGGATTTGTAGTTAGAGGATAGGGATTCAAATCCCAATTCTTCCCCTTTCTATCAGTGACATCTGGGAACAATTAACTTAACATTTCTGAGTCTCAGTTTCTTTAACTGTAAAACGAAGAGGCGGGACTATATGGCTTCTAAAACCTCCTCCAGCTCTAAATCTTAGGATTCCATGATCATAAACTATCTGTTTAATAAAATATACTTACATTTCACCAGAAACTAAAGTCAGGCTGACTTTATTATAATTTGATGATAATGATGATGATGACAATGATAGCATTTTATATAGTATTTTAAAATTTCCAAAGCACTTTGCAAATATGATCTCATTTTATGCTTACAACAATCCTGGGAGATAAGTGCAATTATTACATTCACTTTTAATAGATGAGGAAACTGAGGCAGACAGAAGTTAAGTGACTTGCCTACATCTAATGTCTGAATCTGGATTTGAATTCAGGTCTTTTTGACTCCAGAACCATCACTCTATGTGTTGTGCCACCTTCGCCAAAAAAGAATACCTGCTGTCCAAGGACCAGCTTAAGCTAACTTTGAGAAACTTGTGACTAGAAAATTACCTTTTTAGCCAAGACATTTCAAGAAAATGATATAGAAGGTAGAGATCTACATCAATGGGGAGAGTGTGCACACACAAGAAGTCTTATGTTTAAAATATCAACTACTCGCATACAGGATGGGGTAGGTCTGTCTAGTCTACAATTCATGTGAATAAGGAACTGGAGGTTTTAGGATGGTAAGTTCAAAATATGTCAACGGTATGATATGATATCATCCCCTGTCCTGGTCAGACCCAGTCCTAAATAGTGTATTCATTTGTAGGCACCACATTTTAGGAAAGACATTGATGACCTGGATTCTGTCGAGCAGAGGATAACCAGGATGGTGAGGGCACTCAAAACCTATCTGTATGTTCATTGGTTGAAGGCACCAGGGATGTTTTTAGCCTGGGGAAAGAGCAAACAACGAAAGCATAATATCTGTCTTCAAGTATTTGAAAGGTAACATTCATAGGGAAGAAGAATTATATTCTTCGTTTGCTTGGCCTCAGAGAACTGGGAGGACTGGGGAGAGTTACAGAGGAGCAAATTTTAGCTTGATAGGAAGAAATACTTACTAATCTGAGTAGTGTGAAAGTAGAATGACTTGTTTTGGGAATGGAGTTTCCCATCAGAGTAGGCCTTCCAATGGAGTCTGGATGGCCAATTATCAAGGATTATTGTACTGTAGATTCAGAAGTGATACAGAATTTAGATATAATGTACTCCAATTCCTTAATTTTACAGGGGAGGAAACTGAGGACCCAGATAGAGGGGCTTCCTGTTCAGGTGTGATTTAGACAAGATCCTATTATTCTTAGAATCCACTGTTAAGGGTCACATGGAACAAGGGTTCTGTGAAAAGTGGGGCAAGAAAATCAAATCTGTGTGATTTTCTACAGGACAAGTGATTTTTAAAAGGCAGTTTGCAGTATTATTTCAAACTCTCTCTGGCAGGCTTGCTCTCTTTGATACTTTTCCTTTCTTGACTGCTTTTCAAAATTTTGAAAATGTAACCCTTTTGTTTTTACACCAGTCATTTCTGGAAATATCACCTTCTCTTTCCTCCCTTGCCCACCAGCCTCACTTACATCAAAGAAGAAGTTAAGCAAAATCGATCACACAGTAACTGTCCCTAAAAAGGAATGTAACCTTCTGCACCCACAGTCCTCTACCTCTTCCAAGAAAAGGCATGGAGTTCTTTTCAATGTATCTTCTCATGGGGCTGAGATTGGCCTTGATAATCTCGACTGTTAGAATAACAGCCTATTGTTGCTCTCTATTACCTTGAGTAATTATCTTCATTTAGTAATAGATAGACTTTTGTTTGGCAGCTTTTTACTACCTAATCACTTTCTACTTTTCCAGTCTTGTATTTCTTTCCATTCCACACACTCTAAAATATAGCTACACTGTTTTTCAAATTCTTCATTTAATCTCCAGTCTCCATTCCTTTGCATTGGCTGTCCCCCATGCCTAGAATGCTTTTCCCGCTCACCTCGGCCTTTTAGCTTCTCTGACTTTCACCAAGTCTCAGACCAAATCCTACCTTCTGCAATAGGCCTTTCCTGGTACGCCCCAGCAACTAATAATGCCTTCTCTTCAATCAACCATTAAACATTTATTAAATACCTTCTGTACCCCAGACACTATGCTAAGTAGTTGGGATACAAAAAGAGGCAAAAGACAGACCCTAACCCCAAGGATCTTACCATCTTATGAGATTACCTCCATCTACTCCATATGTCTTATATGGACCTAGTTATTGACATGACACTTAACACCATTAGAATATCAGCTGCTCTAGAGATTTTGTCTTTCTTTGTATCCCTAGCACTTAGCAGAGTGTTTGACATATAATAAGGGCTTAATAAATGCTTTTGATGGACTGAATATTATACAGAGTCTATTTTCATTTTAGTGGTCTTTTCATTTACATTATAATAACCCTTGAATATTTTGTTTTCTAATTCAGCTGAAATAACCCTGCATCAATTCACATCTCCTCATGTTTCTCTGAATTCCTCACAATCACAATTTCTCACAGAACAATAATTTTCCATTACATTCATAGATTACAATTTGATCAGTGATTTGCCAGACAATTGGCAACCAATTTGTTTGCACTTCTTTATTTTCACCAAAAAATAAAAACAAACAAGTGCTTCTAGGAGTATTAGGTTATACATGGAACATTTCTGTCTTTGACCTCCTTTGGTTCTAAGCCCAGCAGTATATTCTCCCTACTTGTTCAAGCTCTGCCTTCTGATCTTCTTTTATTTCCTCCATCATGACTGTGTCCTGTAATCTCATTGTCTTACTATGAGTTGGCTTTCTCTATTCAGACTGGGGAAGTCTCAGCGGGGCACTGAGCATCACATTGAAATGTTCATGAATGCTAAGAACATCGAAAATAACAAAAATCATTAGTATCTATTTTATATTTATATCAAACGTAGCCGGGTTCCTAGGATAAGTGAGTTGGATACTGACGAAAGTTCTTATTAGAGATGGTTTCATTGGCTTAGTTACTATAAATTATTTATAACTGAGACTGAACATCTGAGCTTCTTCCTCATGAAAGCAGACTGAGGAGCCGTTTGATAAAGACAGCATTTGTTCAAGTCTTTGGAGTTTTTAATTATGTCTTAAGAAGACATTATTTTATTTTTGTTGTTGTTGTTGTTTGAGGTTTTTTATTTTTTATATTTAATTTATTTTATATTTTATATTTAATTTATTTAATATATTTAGTTTTCAGCATTGATTTTCGCAAGAGTTTGAATTACAAATTTTCTCCCCATTTCTACCTTCCCTCCCACTCCAAGATGGTGAATATTCTGGCTGCCCCGTTCCCCAATCAACCCTCCCATCTGTCACCCCACTCCCCTCCCATCCCCCTTTCCTTTCTTGTCTTGTAGGGCAAGGTAAATTTCTATGCCCCATTGCCTGTGTATCTTATTTCCTAGTTGCATGCAAAAACTTTTGTTGTTGTTGTTGTTTTTGAACGTCTGTTTTTAAAACTTTGAGTTCCAAATTCTCTCCCCTCTTCCCTCCCTACCCACCCTCCCTAAAAAGGCAAGCAATTCAACATAAGGCACATGGGTATCATTATGTAAAATCCTTCCACAATACTCATGTTGTAAAAGATTAACTATGTTTTGCTCTTTCCTAACCTATCCCCCCTTTATTGAATTTTCTCCCTTGACCCTGTCCCTTTTCGAAAGTGTTTGTTTTTACCTCTTCCCCCTGTCTGCCCTCTTTTTTATCTTCTTCCTCCTTCTTTCCTGTGGGGTAAGATACCCAATTGAGTGTGTACGGTATTCCCTCCTCAGGTCAAATCCGATGACAGTAAGATTTACTCATTCCTCCTCACCTGTCCCCTCTTCCCTTCCTAGAGAACTGCTTTTTCTTGCCACTTTTATGCAAGATAATTTACCCATTCTATCTCTCCCTTTCTCCTTCTCTCAATATATTCCTCTCTTATCCCTTAATTTGATTTTATTTTTTTAGATATCATCCCTTCATATTCAACTCACCCTGTGCCCTCTGTCTATATCTATATGTATATATCTATATCTATCTATATATACACACACCTACATATATACATACATAGACACACACATATGTATATATATATATATGCATACACACACAGATATATATGCATATTCCTTTCATCTACTATGATACTGAGGTCTCATGAATCATACACATCGTCTTTCCATGTAGGAATGTAAACAAAACAGTTCAACTTTAGTAAGTCCCTTATGATTTCTCTTTCTTGTTTACCTTTTCATGCTTCTCTTGATTCTTGTGTTTGAAAGTCAAATTTTCTATTCAGCTCTGGTCTTTTCACTGAGAAAGCTTGAAAGTCCTCTATTTTATTGAAAATCCTTATTTTGCCTTGGAGCACAATACTCAGTTTTGCTGGGTAGGTGATTCTTGGTTTTAATCCTAGCTCCATTGATCTCCAGAATATAATATCCCAAGCCCTTCGGTCCCTTAATGTGGAAGCTGCTAGATCCTGTATTATCCTGATTGTTTTTCCACAATACTCAAATTGTTTCTTTCTGGCTGCTTGCAGTATTTTCTCCTTGACCTGGGAGCTCTGGAATTTGGTGACAATATTCCTAGGAGTTTTCTTTTTGGGATCTTTTTGAGGAGGCAATCTGTGGATTCTTTCAATTTCTATTTTACCCTCTGGCTCTAGAATATCAGGGCAGTTTTTCTTGATAATTTCTTGAAAGATGATATCTAGGCTCTTTTTTTGATCATGGCTTTCAGGTAGTCCAATAATTTTTAAATTATCTCTCCTGGATCTATTTTCTAGGTCAGTGGTTTTTCCAATGAGATGTTTCACATTGTCTTCCATTTTTTCATTCCTTTGGTTCTGTTTTATAATATCTTGATTTCTCATAAAGTCACTAGCTTCCATTTGCTCCAATCTAATTTTTAAGGTAGTATTTTCTTCAGTGGTCTTTTGGACCTCCTCTTCCATTTGGCTAATTCTGCCTTTCAAGACACTCTTCTCCTCATTGACTTTTTGGAGCTCTTTTGCCATTTGAGTTAGTCTATTTTTTAAGGTGTTGTTTTCTTCAATATTTTTTTCAGTATTTTTTTTGGGTCTCCTTTAGCAAGTTTCATGGTTTTCTTGCACCATTCTCATTTCTCTTCCCAATTTTTCCTCTACTTCTCTAACTTGCTTTTCCAACTCCTTTTTGAGCTCTTTGATGGCCTGAGACCAGTTCATGTTTTTCTTAGAGGCTTTTGATGTAGAATCTTTGACTTTGTTGACTTCTTCTGGCTGTATGTTTTGGTCTTATTTGTCACCAAAAGAAGACATTATTTTAACAAGATTGTTGTTGTGTTTGGATATCTAGGTTTGGTCTATTTGCCTAATAAACTGCATACGTCAATAATTTAAGGAACTTGTGTGTTGTCAATGTGGGTGCTTCTTCCAAAATGCAGACTGTGACCCTATAACCTCTTAGTCAATAGTCTGCATGAGCTACTGCAACTAGAAACATCCTTTACTTTTTGGCTAATTTTCTGAACTCATCTTAAGTCTAGTTCTCAAGTGATATGCATCTGCCAGGCTGTACTCACGGCCTTTTCAGCTTGGTAATGCTAAGTAAGGCCAATACACCCTAGGGGAATGAGAACTGGAAGTTAATTCAAATCAACAAGCATTTATTAAGCACCAACTATGCACTGTGTTGTGCTGGGAATATAAAGACACACAAAAACAATTCCTTGCCCTCAAGAAGCTTTCAATCTAATGAGGAGAAAGAATGAAAAGGACAATAATAGGGAGCATCTATATAGCACTTTAAGGTTTGCAAAGAACTTCAAAAATATCATTTCATGTGCTCCTCCCAATGACCGTGGGAGGTAGATTCTACTATTGTCCTCATTTTACAGATGAGGAAACAAAGCAGACTGAGGTTAAGTGCTCATTGTTAAGAAGTATCTGGGCCATATTTGAACTCACATCTTCTTCAGCCCCAGACCAGCTCTATTTCTATTGTACCACTTATAAGGCTGAAAACAACTATAGACATATAAGATATATACAGGATAATTTGGAGATTATCCCAGAGGAAGGCACTAGTATTAAGGAGGACAGGGAAAGACTTTTTACAGAAGGTAAGATATTAGCTGGGACCTGAAGGAAGCTAGAAGGCAGAGACAAGGAGGGAGAGGATTCTAGGTATGATAGGTATCCAGTGAACATGAATAGAGTCAAAAGATAGAGCGTCTTGTATAAGGAACATCAAGGAGTACAGTATCACTAGATCATAGAGTCTATGGAGGGCATTAAGGTGTAAGAAAACTGGAAAAGCTGGAAGGGATCAGGTTATTAAGCACTTTAAAGCCAAACATAAGATTTTATAGTTGATATCAGAGGCAATAGGGAAAAATGGAAATTTATGGAATAGAAAGGGGGCAACATCTTCCTACTTTCAATCATTTTGATTGCTGAATGGAGGATGGAATGCATTAGAGAGAGACTTGAAGGAGGGAGGCCAACTAGCTGGTGAACAGCTCCAAGTGAAGAACTGGTCAGGTTCCCAACAGGCTGAAGAGATTATAGAAAATTGCCTTGACATCTGTCACAAGGGTAGGAGAGAGAGAGAGAGAGAGAGAGAGAGAGAGAGAGAGAGAGAGAGAGAGAGAATGAATATGAATGCACTGCCCATGTACTGTCTGTATGATCAGATGGGTTTGTTTGTGTGCTGTGCATGTACTCTATGTATTTTTCACATATTTTTCACATGGGTCTGTCTAGGTGTGGGATGCATAAAGTATGAAAGATATCTCGAGATTCTCCTCTGCTCACCCTTCTCCAATGGAAACCTTGATTCCTGCCAGGAGGGAAGCAAGAAACTGGGGCCAACTAGCTGACCATGCTGCTCTTCTCAGAATAGGCTAGAATTATATCTACTGAGATAGAATTTAATTTTTACAACCCCCTAAATATTGTTAGTCTATAGGAAAGAGTTTTTAGATTAAAATTGTATTCCTGATCCCTATCCCCTTAACTGGGGAGTCTTCCAAGCTGTATATACAAGGCTTGACTCCCGTCTCATCAAATGTCAGTTATACAAAGACATAGCTAAAGGTTGTACAATAATACCTAGCATTTATTTATCACTTTAAGGCTCACAAAGCACTTTACATGTATCATCTCATTTGATCCTTATAACAACCACGTGAGGTAGTTACAAAAGAGGAAAACTGAGAATAAGAGAGGGAAAGAGATCATACAGCTAGTAAGTATGTGAGGCAGGATTTGAACTCAGGTTTTCTGACTCCAAATAATGTATTCTTACCCACTGTACCACCTAGCTAAGTGTACAAAACCGAACTCATCACTCCCACCCCTCCTCCAAAAATCATTTCTATATCTATCTATGCCTATCTTTAAATACCTCTGTCTTTGTTTCTATGTCTCTATCTATATATTTATATGTATATATGTATGTGTATATGTACATATATATTTATGTCTATGTATATATGTGTTTATTTGTTTGTATGTTGGCCTGTCTCCACTGATGGAAGCTCCATTCTATCTTCTTAGTCACTCAAGTTCAAAACCTTGGAGTCCACTTTCGCCCCTACCTTACCTTTAATTTCCACACTACTAAATCCAACTGATCCTACTTCTGAAATATCTTTCATATTCATAGCTTCATTTCTGTTCCCTCTGCCACCACCACAGAATTTTAAGCATCACAGATGTTCTGTTTAAAGGACAGATGATTGGCTGGAAGGGGCCCCTAGCTGTCACTAGGAAACCTAGTGGAGAAGTAAAATAAATGATGATGATAATAAAATGAACTATGTTTTTGCAGAGGGGAAGGATAGATGTTCTACGGAAACTTATCAGAGGGATGTGACAAAATTGAATTAACAGCTACATTCTTGAAAGTTTTTTTGTGAGTTTCTTTTTTTTCTTTAAAGGATAAATTGGGCGTTTGTGGTTTAGAAAGATACAAAAAGACTGTCTCACTTGGCAGGAACTCCAGCAAAGATGGCTGTTAGGGATGAAGACAAAAAGAGTATGAGACTATCTAAAGCAGGGGTCAGAGATAATCAAAAACAAGGGGAGCCCAATGCCCCTCTCCTTAAGACTTTGAAATAATTCATTTTCTTTCAGGAAAATGGGGGTTTTCTTAGAAATGTGTTCCCCTGAATTAGCAACATGGAAAAATGCCTTTGCCACAAACAGTTCCACTTGGGAAACGACTCAATTTTTCAAGTAGGCACCACCATTGATTCAGTGGTGTTGACTCACAAAATGAAGGAAGGATATATTTAGTTGTAAGGTAAGCATGATATTTTTAGAAACCACAAAGTTCATAGAATTTGCTTTTAATTGAATATCTTTAAAAGACAGGGCTGTTTGGGGGTTAAGCAGAAGTGACCATTTGAGACTTCTGAAAGAAGACATTTATACTCTTTGTAACCTCTACAATATTGTCCCCAGCTGACACAGCTGTATTCTGATGGCTAACACCTGCAAGAAATCCTAGCTTGGGCCTGCTGCCATGGACAACCTGGGTATATATAATCCCCTTGAAGCAAATTCCTCCCTAACTCTTTCAAGATTCCAGTAAATTGTTTGGCTCTCTTGAAGAGAAAGCCTACTAGAATTAATGTATTGGGGTTATTTTTCCCCAAGTGTTTGGTACAGGAAAGCTAACACACCCTATAATGGTTTTCTACCTTTGACTACCTCACGTTCTATGCGCACCAGTATATCTCTCCGATCTGGAGCTAGGTCTAGCATCTCAACCTCTTTTCTTCCCTTCTTCATCACTTATTATCTAGGATTATTAGGTTATAACTAAAGCTGGATTGTGGTTTCCTCAGGAATGTGATGGCTGGTCAACTAATACATTCACTTTCACAGTGACACAATTGTTCCTTGGACCTGTTGTAAAACAATATTGTTCTTCTATCTAATCTCCTATCCTACCAAATTTCTCCCATCTCTGGGATAATCCCTTTGCCCCTACCTGCTTTCCTTTTCCCACAATTCTTCATTGGATTTTTACCATTTATGATTCATAGGAACATTTGCAGATGTACCCTTCACTTATCAAATTTTGTTCCATATGACAAGTAACCTTCCAGCATCCTCCTGAGCCTGACTGCAGGAATGAAGAAGAATACATTATAAAACAAAAGTCAAGAGCCCATGTGCAAGGACAGGATCATTTCTCCCCACCCCCCCTTTTTTAAAGGAAAACAAAAGACAAGAAAAACCAGCACATCACACTATCTGATTCTGTGAGAATTTTTGATAAGCAAAGCAATAACAATGAACCAAAATACGCAATCTTTCTTAAAAATGTTTTGTTTATTCTGGCTTGACCTTTTTGAAGGAGTCTTACACTTGAAAGGACATAAAAACAGATCCCATTCAAATTAGTGTGTGCATATGTACACACACATACATATCATATTAAAGATTCACTTGAAAAAACATCTCTAAGCCAGATGGTTTAGGCTTGATATCTTGGCATCTTTCCTCTCATTTATTTTTTTTCATTCCATTGTAATCATCAGTATCATCTTCCCCCACCCCCTTATAAAAACTCTTCATACAACTGGAAAAGGAGCAGATTATTGCATTGTATATCTGTGCTGTAATCAGTGATTTAAATAAATGTTTTGATTGTCTGGATTTGGTACAGAAGGTCTGAAGACACATAGTATATTGTTTCCCTGTGGCAGTTCCACATCTGACACTCTCAAAAAGGAAGGAATGTGATATTCCAAGCCCCTTAGTGTGAAGCACAGAGTATATTTGCTGACATGACAGGTTTGGACCAGATCACCAAATGGCCTGTTTCCAATTGGAATTTGGAACTGGTGGTCAAGTCTGTCTGCTGATCACACATGTGAAAGATATATGATTACCCATTTGTATTTTCCCAGGCTTCCAGAGAATGTACTTTGCATATGTTTAGATATTATAGGACTACTCAGATTTTTGGAAATCCAGACATTTAAACAAAGATATCTCAGTTGTGTTCTGAAACCTTTGACATAGTTTTGGGAAGTTGGGGTTGGAGAAAGGGATAGGCAATCCTCACAACAACACATCTTTTATCACAGTGTGTATTCCCTAATTTATTGTTACATATGAACTCCAATCTTCATCTTAAATTACACTGAGAGATTCAGTTCCAGACCCCAGGAAAATGGCCTGTCTTACTAGACTTTTATGAGTATACAAGGCATGGGAGTTTGTTTTGTTTTTGTGCAGACTTTTGATGGCATCTATAAAGGACATTCCCACTTTGAAACTTCTTCCACCAATGCCAATCATGATTCACCTATAATCTATGGTCTTGGGGAAAAATAAAAATAGTAATAAAATAATTATATATTATATTTTATTTATAGTCTATGTGTATTATATGTAATATGTTATGTCAAAATATAGTAATAATATAAGCAACATTTATATTATGTATATCTTCCAGGCCCTATGCTAAGCATGTTACAATTATCTTCTCATTTGATCCTTCTAACAATCCTGGGAGGTAGGTACTACTACTATCTCTGTTTTATAGATGACTATACTGAGGCAAGCAAATGTTAAGGGATTTGCTCAGGGTCATACAGCTAGAAGACATCTGAAGCCATATTTGAAATCAGATCTTCCCGACTCTTAAGCACTCTATCCACTGTGACACTTAGCTGTCCCTTCAAAAAAAAAGACATAGGTGGGATGGCACAGTAGAAAGAACACAGAATTCAGAGCTGCAGAACTTGGGGTACAATTCTTCCTTCGTCATTTATTACATGTACTCTTAAATGAAGGACTTCACCTCCTTGGGCCCAGTTTCCTCATCTGTAAAATAAGTTGATTGGACTGGATTATCTACGAAGAGATCCCTTCCACCCTGATCCTATAAGAACTGCGTGGGACACTGAGAATTTAAGTGACATCTCCAGTTGTATGCCAGAGGCAGGTCTCAGGCACACCGTCTTCCTGAAATCCAAGGATGGCTCTTTATTCATTACTCCATCTTGCCTCTCCACACAGGGGTATAATTTTTAAAATGGGACGATTTGGGTCTTGCCAAGTTAGGGCTTAATGACCTCAACCCCAGTATACATTTGTTAGAGGCAAGGGTAAACATTTAGATTTTTTCAAGTCATGGCAGTAAGTTGTATTCACATATGTTCAAAAATGCAACTGGTAAGTTTACTTCACAGATAAATGGAATTATAGCAGTTCCCTTATTTGGGCTTTGGTGAACGCATGAATTTGCATCAACAGTATACTCAAACACAAATGGTCTATGCAGCAACAGCAGCATGAACAGCTATCAAAAGTATTTCCACATACTGAGCAGAACCCAGGAGCTCAAAAGATGGCTAAACCTTATAGATGGCCCCTTCCACATGCAGACAACCTCAAGCCATACAGCTACTGCTACCATTGACACTGTGTGCCACTCTCTCTTGATAGCTGTTTTTACACAGTCATTATCCTGTAAATGACTCATCCATTAAGTATAATGAGAAAAAAAAAACTAATGGTAAAGCAGAGATAAGACACAAATCACCTTCTACTCAGGCTAAAAAGATAAGATTTTCACCACAGAAAATTAGACTTTCAGATAAAAATTAGGAAAAAAAGATGCTATTTTAATCAGTGTTGGGAAAATCTAAAGATATGAAATAGTTATTGTGCCTTTTGTAATTTCAGTAATTTCTGAATATACTTCCTGCCTTTATCATATCATGTAATATCATATCAGCCCTACCTTGTGATTAAGTACAACTAAAGTAAAATCAAATGACACAATCAGTGTAGCTGGGACCCTATAAAACCCTGGACACCCACAGTCTATCTCATTTCTACTCAAAGGTACGAATTGCTTTTTCACTTCTTCTTTGGAGCCAAGGTTGATTGTCCAAATTACTTAGCACTTGGCTACATTTTAGGGTTCTTTTTATTTACACTATTGTAGTCATCGTATGTATTATTTTCCTATTTCTGCTTATTTCACTCTGTGACACACAGAGACCCTTTCCAAGCAAAGTTACTGAGCAACCCTTAGGGGGAAAAAGGGATCATGTCCAATGACAGGCTTTATAAACACAAGCTGTTGTTATGAACCAAAGAGAAATCATTATATACAGCCTATGTCAACCATTTATACTTTTTTTAAAAGGTCATAGACATAAGTTAAAAACACCAATGCTAAGATGTTATTGAATCATGAAGGTCAAAATATTTCTGGGTGCTAGCGTCCTATAAATAGAGAACCATTTTAAGCAAATTTAGTTCAGTCAGGCCATCTTTATTTTTCCGTTAACTCCCATAATTGTTGGGATCCTTTTCATTTTTGTTTCTGTAGTCCTGTGGCCTAGTGTTGTGCCTGGAATGTAGAAGATGCTTAATTAATACATGTATGTTGATCGCTTTTTTGAGCTAGTTGCCTCAGTTTACTACAGTTATTCTTCCCTATAAGAGAGAATGTTTTTGAAATTCACTCAAGTCCCTATGAACTGTGTAGACTCAGATTTACTAAAGAAAAGAATGATGGATTTCAATCATGCACAGATAGGGTTTCATTTAAGCTACCAGCAATCATCAGAAACAAATGTTTCAGCCAAAATATGTTTGTCAAGTGCTTACCTAGAATTGTTTATGGGGTATATGGGGAGTTCTGGGAAAAATAGCCCCTCTGGTGTGAGGGCTTGCCAAGCTCTTTTCAGGGCTTCTTATTTACCTGTCACCCAACTCTTACCTGTGGCTACAAGAAGCTGTAGTTTGTGCAACGGCCACACTCTGGTAAAAAAAAAAAACCATATTGGCAGATGGGCTAAACCAGGTTGAGGGTAACCGAAAGGCCTCAAAGCCTTTGGTGAGTTAGGGGGATATCTACCCCAAGCAGGTGAAGACATCCCCCTGCTGGAATTGGCAGATGAGAACAATTTGTTCTAAAGGTCATGCAAGCAGCTAAAGCAGGTGCTATGGAGCACTTAGAGCTTGGTCAGACAGTGAAGACACCAAGGTCATCCACTGTATCCCAGGCTGTCATGAATGGTCCTGACTTGTCTTACCACTAGACTTCGATGACTCTGGAAAAGAGTCCAACTCTGCTTCACTTAAAAGCAATTCATGTGAGTCAAGACATCACCCCATAATGTCATTGGGCCCTTCTTGAAAAGAAAAGACAAACAACAACAACCCAGAACTATGCTGGGTGCTGTGAAAAGTATAAAAGAAGTAGGGCCTGCCCTGAATGACTTATTGAAATGAGTCCAAGCCAGATAGAGGAAAAGAATTCGATTCCATTGAGCCTTAAATTAGTTTTCCATTTCAAGTAATTTAACTAGACTTGTTCTACACACTGTTGGTCAGAGGTCACTTTGTAGCAAATTTGGGGAGATCCTCATTTTACGGGTTTGATGAGGGGACAAGAATGTGGTACCATCCCATATAACAAAGTATAAAAAAGGAAAAAAGTGGGGCATGAAAATTAACCAACAACACATCAAACAGTTCCGATATGATTTCTACATCCACAGTCTCTGACCTCTGCTAAGAAAATGGGCAAGGGCATTCTTATATCATTTCTTTGGGGCCAAATTTCATCATTATAATTTGACAATGCTCAGTTTGGACTATTTGGTTGTTGTTCTTTCCACTTTCCTTGTTGTAATAAGTGTCTATATTGCTTTCCAAGGTATGCTAATTTTGCTTTGCATTAGTCCATATAGGTCTTCCTAAGCTGCTCTGTAGAAAATGTAGATGGTATAAAACCAACATTCATCACTGTTTCTTACAGTGCAAAGATATGCTCTTACATTCATGTGCCACAATTTATTTAGCTTTCTCTAGTATATGAGCATCTACTTTTTTTCCAATTCTTTGTTACTATGAAAAGTATTGCACTACATATATATATATATATGTATATATATACAAATATATGTATATATGCATATATTTGTATATATATACATACATACATACATACATAAACATACATATATGTGTGCAGATATACACACACAGCTAGGTCCTGATTAGTGCTAATAATGAATCTCATGAAGTAGTCATATGTAATTGAATTTGCACTATTTCAAGTTATAATTATCTAAAATGGTCATTGATTCCAACCCAATGGAAATATTTGTACAAATTAGAATAATGTTACCATTTCACAGGATTCATTGTTCACACTAATTGGGACCACACTCTGTATGTGTGTGTATGTATGTATGTGTGATAACTAGGATTTATATAGTATTTTCGATTTATAAAGCACTTAACATGTTAACTCATTTGATACATATATGTGTGTATAATGGCATACATGTATATATATGAATATTTATATCAACATGTGAAAGAGCAGAGACAGAGAGACAGACAGAGAGACAGACAGAGAAGCAAGAAGGGAGGCAGGAAGGGAGATGAAGAGAGAGAGTGAGAGAGAGAGAGAGAGAGAGAGAGGGAGGGAGGGAGAGACTAGAAATAGGATCTCTGGGTTAAAGGGTATAGATATTTTAGTCAATTTTTGGCATAATTCCAATTTTTTTTCCAGAATGCTTAGAGTAGAAGAATGTTTTTTCATGTTGTTGTTGTTTTTAGGATCATGGGAAAAAGGGCTTTCCCTCCTCCATGGTGACACAGGATATCATTATACAGAGCAGAAATGGAAGGAAGTAAATTATACTTAATGAATTACAAACAGATTGTTAGTGAGTCTTCCCCACTTATTCTTCTTCTACATGCTAGAACACAGAATAGCAATTATAATTACCTAGCCTTGCCTTCCTAACACAAGACTTTGCCAATATTTGTTCTAATTGCTTCCCAAATATTCATGAGTATAACAAATGACATAGAAAAGAAAGGAAAATAATTCTGAAGAATAAGTTTTCCAAGCCAATGGAATTTTTTAATGGCTATTTAAGGGTGACAGGATATCATCCTGCCCCTTCTTTAGCTGTCTCCCTAATGCAGTATGATTCCTTGAAATATAGTATTAACTTCATAATACAATATTTCATGAAAATGATGTTTTAGCATGGAGAGGTCTGTTTTCTTGCCATTCACTGGTTATGACATGCAGGTTATTGAAGTTAAAAAATGTATCTTTTGAAATAAAGCACTATTTAATAGAAAAACTCATTTTGTAAACATCCAAACTACCTAATATGAAATACCAAAGAAAAATAAATGTCACATATAAAAGGTAAATCACACATTTCTTTCTTTTATTTTTTTGTCTTACCATTTGTTTTTCTTTTTTACATTTAATTTTTATTTTATTTTTTCTCAATTATATGTAAACAAAAATATTTAAGTCATTTTTTTAAATTTTGAGTTCTAAATTCTCTCTCACTCCTTCCTTCCTCCCTCCCTGAGAAGGCAAGCAATTTAATATAGGTTACATATGTGCAATTTTACAAAACTTTTCCATGTTAGCCATGTTGCAAAAGAAAATGCAGATTGAAAAAACAAGAATAATGAAGAAAGTTTTTTTTTTTTATGTATGCTTGAATCTACATTCTGACTCTATCAGATCTTTCTCTAAAAGTGGACATCAATTTTTCTCATAAGTCCTTCATAATTGTCTGGGATCAACACGTTGCTGAGAATAGATACATCATTCACATTTGATCATTGTACACTATTACTATTACTGTGTACAATGTTATCCTGTTTCTGCTCATTTCACTTTGTATCAGTTCATGTAAATCTTTCCAGGTTTTTCTGAAAGCATCCTACTTGTTAATTCATGTAGCACAATAGCATCCCATCATAAACATATATTACAACTTGTTCAGCCATTCCTCCAAATGATGGGCATCCCCTAGATTAGCAATTCTTCACATCACAAAAAGAACTGCTATAAATATTTCAGTACATATAGGTCCTTTTTCTTTTTCTTTGATCTCCTTGAGATATAGACCTTGTAGTGCTATTGTTGGGTCAAAGGGCATGCACAACACACAGTTTGATTGCCATTTGGGCATAGTTTCAGATTGCTCTCCAGAATGACTGGATCAGTTTACAATTCCACCAACAATGCATTTGTGTCCCTATTTTTCCTCCAACATTTGCCACTTTCCTTTTTTGTCAGATTAGACAGTCTGATGGGTTTAAGGTGGTACTTCAGAGTTATTTTAATTTGCATTTCTCTAATCAATAGTGATTTGGAGCATTTTTTCATATGACTTTAGCTAGCTTTGATTTCTTCTTTTAAAAACTGTTCATATCCTTTGATCATTTCTCAATTGGGGAATGATTTGTATTCTTAGAATTTTGACTGATTTCTTTATATATGTCAGAGATGAGGCTTTTATCAGAGAAACTTGATATAATTTTTTTCTCGGTTTCCTTCTAATTTTGGCTACACTGATTTTGTTTATGCAAAATATTTTTAATTTTATATAATCAAAATTATTCATTTTACATACCGTAATGTTCCCTATATCATTTGGTCATAATTTTTTCACTCACTTATAGATCTAATAGGTAAAATATTCTAAGCTCCCCCAATTTGTTTTGATATCACCCTTTATATCTAAATCACGTTCCCATTTTTACCTTATCTCAATATATGATGTGAGATGTTGATCTCTATCTAGTTTCTGACAGACTACTGTCCAGTTTTCCCAGTAATTTTTGTTAGATAGTGAGTTCTTGCCCCAGAATCTTGGGTCTTTGGGTTTGTCAAATTCTAGATTACTATGGTCATTTAATTCTGTATATTGTACACCTAATCTATTCCACTGATCCACACTATTTTTCTTAGCCAGTACCAGATTTTTTTGATGATTACAGCTTTGTCATACAATTTGAGATCTAGAACTGCTAAGCCACCATCCTTCATATTGTTTTTCATGAATTCCCTTGATATTCTTGACCTTTGTTTTCCAAGGGAACTATTAAAATTATTTTTCTACCTCCAGGAAATAATATCTTGGTAATTTGATTTTATGGCACTAAGTTAATTTAGGTAGAATTGTCATTTTTTGTTTTATTGGCTTAGCCTACCTATGAGCAATTAATATTTTGCCAATTGTTTAGATCTGACTTAATTTGTGTGAGAAGTATTTTGTAATTCTGTTCATATGGTTCCTGGGTTTCTCTTGGCCCAAGTATTTTATATTGTCTGCAGATATTTTAAATAGAATTTCTCTTTCTCCCTCTTCCTGCTAGATTTTATTGTTAATATATAGACATGCTGATGATTTATGTGAGTTTTATTTTATATGAAAAGGGTCACAAAGAGTCAGACATGATTGGAAATGACTAAACAACAATATTTTATACGCTGTCACTTTCTGAATTATTTCAATTAGTTTTCTCAGTTGATTCTCTAAGTATACCATTATATCATTTATAAAGAGTGATAGTTTTTTCCCCTTATTGCCTATTTTGATTTCTTCAATTTGTTTTTCTTCTCTTGTTGCTATAGCTAGTACTTCAAAGCAATATTGAATAATAGTGGTAATAATGGGCATCTTTAATTTACCCCTGATCTTACTGAACAAGCTTCCTGTTACAGAGAATGCTTGCTAATGGTTTTAGATAGATACTACTTATCATTTTTAAGGAAATTTACATTTAGTCCTATGTATTGTAGGGTTTTTTAATAGGAATTAATGCTGTATTTTGTCAAAATACGTCTTCTAAGATAATCATAACTTTTGTTGGTTTCATTATTGAAATGGTTAATTATGCTTATAGTTTTTACAATATTGAACCAGCCCTGCATTCCTGGTATACATCCTACCTGGTCATAATGTATGATCTTTGTGATACAGTGCTTTGATTTCCTTATTAGTACTATAAAATATTTATGTCAATATTCATTAGGGAAATTGGTCTATAGTTTTCTTTCTCTATTTTTGCTCTTCCTGGTTCAGGTATCAGCACACATTTGTGTTATAAAAGGAATGTGATAGAACTCCACCTATTTTTCCAAATACTTTGTATAGTATTCAGAATTAATTGTTGGGGTTTTTTTATGTTTTGTAGAATTCACTTGTGAATCCATCTGGTCCTGCGGAATTTTTTCTTAGGAAGTTCTTTGATGGCTTGTTCAATTAATTTTTCTAAGATAGAGTTGCTTATGTATTCTATTTCCTCTTCTGTTAATCTGAGCAGTTTATATTTGTGTAAATACTCATCCATTTCACTTAGATTGTCTAGTCTACTGGAATATAATTGAGCAAAATAGCTCCTAATAATTGGTTTATGTCCCAGTTCATTTGTAGTACATTTAACCTTTTCCATTTTTGATATGGTAATTTGGTTTTCTTCTTTATTAAAAAATCAAATTAACCAATGATTTGTCTATTTTTTTAATAAAACCAGTTCCTGGTTTTATTTATTAGTTCAATGGTTTTCTTACTTTCAATTTTATTAATCTCTCCTTTGATTTTCAGGATTTCTAATTTGGTGTTCAATTGGGGATTTTTAATTTCTTTTTTTATTCTAGGTTTTTTTAGTTGCGTGTACAATTCATTGTTCTGCTCTTTTTCTATTTTATTGATGTGAGTGTTTAAAGATATAAATTTTCCCCTAAGTACCACTTTTGGCTGTATTCCATATATTTTTGTATGTTGTCTCATTGCTGTCATTCTCTTTAATGAAATTATTGATTGTTTCTATGATTTGTTGTTAGACCCACTCATTCTTTAGGATTAGATTATTTAGTTTCCATTTAATTTTTAATACATGCTTACATGAACCTTTATTGAATACAATTTTTATTGTATTATGGTCTGAAAATGGTGCATTTAATATTTCTGCTTTTCTGCATTTACTGGTAAAGTTTTATGCCTAATACATGGTCAGTTTTTGTGATGGTGCCATTACAGCTGAAAAAAAAGTTATACTCCTTTTTTCCCATTCAGTTTCCTCCATAGAAGCAATCAGTAGATTCTTTCCATTTCTATTGTACCCTTTGATTCTAGCATATCCAGACAATTTTCTTTGGTGCCTCTTGAAATATGATCCTAGGCCTTTTTTTATTATGGCTGTCAGCTAGTTCAATAATTCTTAAAATTATCTCTCCTTGGCCTATTTTTTTTATATCAACTGGTTTTTCCACTGAGATATTTCACATTTTGTTCTATTATTTCATTCTTTTGATTTTGTTTATTGCTTCTTGGTCTCTCATAGAGTCATTAGCTTTCACTTTCCCAGTTCTAATTTTTAAGGAATTATTTTCTCAAGTGGGCTTTTGTACCTCCTTTTCCACTTGACATCCTGCTTCTTCTCTTCAGTGGATTTTTATGCCTATTTTCACATTTGGCCAATTCCATTGTTTGTTTTAAGGTGTTATTTTCTTCTGTATTTTTGTGCTTCTTTTTAACCAAACTACTGACTCTCCATAATTTTCTTTTGTCAATCTCATTTCTTTTCCCAATTTCTCCTTTACCTCTCTTATTTTTAAAATCCTTTTTGAACTCTTCCAGAAATTATTTTTGGACTTGTATCCAATTCACATTTTTCTTTGAGGCTTTGTTTATAGTCTCTTTGACATCATTGTGTTCTGGGTTTGTGTCTTAATCTTCCCTGTCACCATAGTAATTTGTAAAAGTCTGGTTCTTTTCGTTTGGGGGGTGGGGGGAGGCATTGCTCATTTTCCAGGCTATTTCTTGACTTTCAACTTTATGTTAAAGTTCAATTCCATTCCCAGGGTGGAGGGGGTACTGTCCCAAGCTTCAAGCCTTCAGGTCTTTTCTACTGCTTTTTTTTTCAGAGCTAGCTTACGGAGTCTGTAGGTTTTAAGTGTTTCCAAGAGTGTATAATCTAAGGAGAGGTGTGGTCACTGTTTTCCTGGCCTATGTTCTGGTCTTTACCCAGGAAGGGAACTTGTTCCCTTGAAGCCATCAGCACTAGCACTCCTTCTGGCACTGTGACTGTGACCAGGTCTCTCTCTCTCCTCCAGGTGTAATTGCTAGTGTTCCCCTCTGTCTTGGAATTAAATCCAGGGTTCCTACTCCCCTGTGAGCAACTACAAGCACTCCTCTGTCCTTAGCAATTGTGACCTGAGCTGCTTCTCTCCTGCAGCTGTAAGTGATATCACTCTTTTTGGCCCTGGAACTGAGACCCAGAACTGCATATGAGCAATGCAGCAGGGTCCTGAACCCAGTTCCAGCAAAAGGTACCCTGCAATTTCCCTCTGATCAATTGTCCAACCCCTCCATTGACCACGGACTGTGAGTTCCCAAAGTTGCTGCACTGCACTCCAGGCCTGACTACCACCTTGATGAGGAGGATCTTTCCTGCCAACCTCCTCACTGTCTTGGACTATATAATTGTTTCCCCTGACCTTTTGTTGGTTCTGCCACTCCAAAATTCAACTTAAGGTGTTATTTTAGAGTTTTTGGAGGGTAATTTGGGGGAGCTCAGCTTAGTGCTTCTCCACTCCATCATCTTGGCTCTTCTCCCCTCTACTTATTCCATAGTTCTTTCAAATTTATTTAGAAGACTCATCCTTTTGAGCAATCTTCATAGATAGATAGATAGACAGACAGATAGATAGATATGGATATAGACATAGACATAGACATAGATATATCAAGGGAACTCTTCCATGCTTTGATTCAATCCATTGCATAAGAGACTTAGAGCTCGAAATGAGCTTAGAGTTCCTCTAGTCCAACTTTATCATTTTACAGATAAGGTCAAGAGGTAGGAAGTAATTCCTCTAGTGTCATAGAAGTAGTGAATGGAAGAGCCAAAACTTCCACTCAGGCCTTCTGGCTCTAATCTCAGCACTGCTTCTACTATATCTTACAGACTCCCATTAAATTATTTCATTTCCTCAACATATATTAACTATTTACTATGTATCGGGCACTAACAATACAGATACAAAAATGAAATGATCCCTTTGCTTAAAGGGCTCACTTCTGTTGGAGGAAAGCAACATGTACAGAGATAAATAAATATAAAATAAATATGAAATAATTATTAATGTTTTGTGTGATATATTAACTGGAGAAATTGGTAATCATTGTAGAAAGACTGAGAAAGTAGTCCATGTAAAAGGAAATCTCTAAGTATGACCAAGGCTTATTGTTAGTGTTACTATTACCATTACTAGTACTACTAGCACTAGTACTAAGTGTACTACTACCTAACATTTATATAGCACTTTAAGGTTTACAAAGTGCCTCACATATTTTAACTCATTTGCTTGTCACAGCAACCCTCTAAGGTAGGTTTATTATTATCTCTATTTTACAGATAAGACTAAGGCTCAGAGAGGTTAAATGACTATTAATTTTGAGGAATAAACACTCAGCCTCAAAAATTAACAGTTGACTTTCAGAAGCCTGTTTGAGTTGGCTTCAGCACATCCCTTTATCTTACCAACTGTTCCTTTACTATAACTGCCCCACTGCAAATACCTTCCTTCAACCCTGTGCTTAGTACTTTACATGATCTAGTAAACAAAAACCTATCAGTATTCTGGTTTCAAGTCTGGGTCCCCAAAGGCTATGTTAGAATAAGCCCAAACTCCAGCAGCTTCCACCATTCTGGAAAGATATTCAGGATTATCTCAGAAACAAAATGCTTGCAATGAGAATACCATCCCAGATTTTGGTTGCTAATTACTAACAGGCAAGCCATTGGGTTTGAAAAATGGAGGCCATGACCACTCATGAATCAGATTAAAAAGACAAAATGACCAGCATGGTTCCCTTCTAGTCCCTCAGTGTTAATGGCAGGTAGACAGGAAAAGAGATGTAGGATAGAAAGAATCATAAAGATTTTTTAAAATTAATTTTTAGTTTTCAACATTGACTTTTATAAGATTTTGAGTTCTAAAATTTCCCCTTCCTCTCCTCCCCCCTCCCCAAGACAGCAAGCAATCTGATATAGGCTATACATGTACAATCATATTAAAAAATATTTCCATATTAGTCATGTTGTAAAGAAGAATCAGAACCAAAGGGAAAAACCACAAGAAAGAAAAGAGAGAAAGAGAAAGAGTGAGAGAGAGAGAGAGAGAGAGAGAGAGAGACAGAGACAGAGAGAGAGACAGAGAGAATAGTATGCTTCAATTTGCATCCAGATGCCATATTTCTAAGAATCATAAAGATTTAAGCTCATCTACAAATTGAATTCAACTGTTGGTCCTTGACACATGAGACCTTTGTCGAATAACCAAGGAGTTTATATGTAACTACAAATAATGGTAAGTGCTTAAAAGTTGGCAAGCCTCATTAGTTATACTACCTCATTCAATCCCCTGTGAAGTGTACTACTCCCACTTTACAGATGAGGTAACAGAAACTAAGAAAGATTGAGTGACTTTCCCAGAGTCATATAGCTAGTACATGTCTGAGAGAGGATTCAAACCCAGGTCTTCCTGACTCCAAGTCTAACCCTCCAACCATTGCACCAACTTAGTGTTAGTAGAAAAACTGTACCATATCAACGTGGAAATTCTCAGTGAAACTAAAACCAGAAGACAGACAGAAGTTGCAGCTAAATATAAGGATAGCTCACAATTTCTCCTCTGCAAGGTGAATAAAGGATTTCTCGCAGTTGGTTTTCATTATATACCTAAAATAAACAAGAAATAATATTTTATAAGATACTTGGTCACCTCACCCTGTAGTATTCATGACAAGTATTAGCAAAAAGGTCACAGTAAGGGTAAATGTAGCTCATGCTCCAATATTTATTGAATGAATTAGGACTCATTAAGTACTTACTATGTGAAAAAGGACTGTTAACGGTGAACAAAATAGGCAAATTCTATTGCCAACTGAACAAGATCCATATCTATCTATCTATAAATATATATATATGTGTGTGTATGTATGTTTATATGCATGTTTAAATGTACATACATATACATGTGTGTATATATACAAACACATGCTATTGTATATACATTTATGCACACATGGTTATTTATATGTACATATAAATATATGTACATATAAATGTATATGTATATATAATAGCATAGGATGGTTTAAAAAAATGGTTGGAAAATACAGTTTGGGACCAAAAAGTAAAAGAGGTCGATGACTGGTATGCTATTCAGAATCTTTATGCCAACACTTTATCATAAATACTTTCTTCAAGATAATAGGGAACACTAGACATAGTGAATACTGAGCAATAGCACACACACAGATAAACATACACAGTTGACTAATAAAATAGTGATTTAATAAGGGTAGTCATTTTCAAATCAGCTGTATACAGAGACTAGTTAGGGTAAAGGAAATAATAAACTCAAATAAGAAGAAATGATCGATTTAATAATGAGACAATATGTCCAAATACAATGCCTCAGTCCCACCTATTTTAACAAGGCATGCTACAGTCTGAAAAATGAGAAATCGATCAAAGTAAAGATACTAACTATGATTACCGCCATTCTTAGAAAAAGTTCCAAAATATGTAATAGTCACCACACTGAGGAAAACTGATTCAACTAAAAACTTCTTGACATTCTCACCAAGTAGAGACATATCAGCAAAGGGCAATTTTAGAATAAAAGCACATTTGAAAAACATCTCAGAGGAGAATAATGGAAAAAAATAAATAGTATTATCTCACAAAAGAGGGAAGAAAATTGGAGGGGAAAACAAGGCTATAGAAAGCTTGACATGCCAGACCATCACAGGGACATTTATAAATGAAATTGGGATGACAACAATTGGATGTGAAATAGAACAAGTTTTCTAGTATTTCTATAAAGATGTATTTTCACCATCAGTGACAATGAAACTAACACATTTAGACTCGACATTTCAGTATCTGATATGCCATAATAAAAAAGAAGGTGATGTTCAGAAGAGTAACTGCATATCAAGAAATACAAAGAGAAGAAATCCATGCTGGATTTGGTACTATTTAATAGTATTCATAGATTAATTTTAAATATAATCTCAAAAAAGGGAAGATTCTAAAAGAAAGGACAAGATCAATGACAGACTCATCACAAAAATATCTATTGAGAAGCCATTGGTTAAGTACCAACTACTTCGGGATCTCTAGAAACCATTCTGAGTATGTCCTAAGTACAGGCAAAGAGTATGCTTGATAAAAATAGGAGGGAACAGGAAGATTTCCATTAGTAAGATTTTACAGCATAGTACAGCTTCATAATTGCTCTAGGATATAGATATACCAATATATTTATTACTTCATTAGAAAAAAATAATTTTTGATAGAAAAAATCAATAGCAAGGACCCTTCCAAAAATTTGATCCAATGAATCATTTAATATCATCTAAGCTTTTTTGTAAAAATACTTTCGTAATTAGAAACTACCCCACAAAGTTGGAATTTTTTATCTAGGCCTGTGATTTCATCAGTGTAGGGAGTCCCTGATGAGGAAACTCCCTCCAGCAATGGAGACTTCCAACTGTTCTGCAATTGATAATCTTACAGAATTGCTTGGACAACTAGAGGTTGCAACTTGCCCAAAGTCACATAGTCAACATGGATCAGAGGTAAGATTAATTGTTGCTAGAAAGCTCAAGGTGATTATTACACTCAAATAAGATAGAGCACATAAGGTCTTTAAATGAACCTTTAAGTGCTTGTTACATATCATCTATTATTATCAAAATTAACATGATTTGAAAACTGATTGTATTTGGGGGTATAAGAGAGAAGAAAGAGTCAAATACGACTCCATGTTTACAATCTTGTAATCTTTGCTGTAACTCCAGCACTTAGCATAGTGCCTGCAAAGAGTAAGAGCTTAAAAAATGTTTGTTGACTCTGTCTCTGACTCTGAGTTCTCTTTTGGACTTGGTGCATTTGAGATGATAAAGGGACATCCAGCTGGCAGTATGGCACTTTGTTCAGAGGGTGGACAGCCAGAAGGAATAGTGGATAGAATGCCAGGCCTGGAATCAGGAAGACTCGAGTTCAAATGTGGCCTCAGATACTTAATAGCTGTATGACTCTGGGCAAATCACTTAATTCTGTTAGCCTCAGTTTCTTCATCTGTAAAATGAGCTGGACAAGGAAATGGCAAATCAATCCAATACCTCTGCCAAGAAAACCCCAAATGGGGTCACAAAGAGTCAGACACAAGTGAAACGACTGAACAACAATGACAAATTTGTTCAGAAGAGAGGTTTCACCCAGACATACAGATTGAGGAGTCATCTATTTAGAAGTGATAATTGAATTCATGGGAGATCACCAGCAACCTAGAGGGAAAACAAAACAGCGGAAAACAGAGCCTTGAGGAAGACCTATACTTAGTGGCTGGTATCAGATGACAATCCAGCAAAGTAAACTGAGTTAAGAAAATAACCAATACAGCAGTGTCTGAGAAGCCAAGGGAGAAAAAAGTGCCCAGGAAGAAGGATTGTGTGACAGTATCAAAAGCTATGGAGACATCAAGTAGAATGAAGACTGGGAAAAAGCCATCAGATTTAGCAGTTGAGATCCTTGGTGACCTTGGAGAGAACAGTTTAAACTGAAAGGTATGGCTACAAACCAGATTGCAAGTGGCTGAGAAGTGAGTTAGAGCTGAAGAATGAGTATAGAAAACACTTTCTAAGAGTTAAATGGTAGAAGGGAAAAGAGTTACAGGATGACAGTTTAAGGGGATAAAAGGGTTAAAATTTAGTAAGAAGAGGAGGGACTCAAAGGGCTATAAAAATGTGCATACCCTTTGACCCAGCAATACCACTTCTAGGGCTGTATCCCAAAGAGATCAAAAAATGGGAAAAGGACCCACATGTACAAAAATATTTATAGTGGCTCTTTTTGTGGTGGCCAAGAACTGGAAATTGAGGGATGTCAGTCAATCAGGAATGGCTGAAAAAGTAATGGAATGCTATTGTGCTATAAGAAATGATGAACAGGCAGACTTCAGAAAAACCTGGAAAGATTTCTATGAACTGATGCTGAGTGAAGTGATCAGAGCCAGGAGAACACTGTACAGAGTAACAGCCACAATGTGCGATGATTGACTTTGATAGACTTAGCCTTTGTCAGCAATGCAAGGACCTAAAACAATTCCAAAGAATTCATGATGGAAAATGCCATCCACATCCAGAGGAAGAACTATGGAGTCTGAATGCAGAGCGAAGCAAACTGTTTTCTTTTTGTTTTGTTTTGTTTCTTTTCTTTCTCATGGTTCCTCCCAATTGTTCTCTATACAACATGACTAATGAATGTGAAAATATGTTTAATAGAAATGTACATGTAAAGCCTATGTCAGGTTGCATGCCATCTTGGGGAGGAGTGAGGGGGAGAAAATTTAAAACTTATGGGAGTGAATATTGAAAACTAAAAATAAATAAACTAAAAAAAAAAGAATGGAAGGGCCTTTGGAAAGGAGCCAATAGATAAGGAAAGCTTGAAGATGAAAGAGAGAAATTGATTGAGGGGGGAATAATTGCTAGAGGAAAAGGAGATTTCATCCAATTCAAAAAGTATTTCCTATGTGCAAGACACTGATGAAATGATGGGAAAACACAGATAAACTAAACAAACAAACAAAAAATAGCCAACCCAGCCCCTAACTATAAGTCTATTTTCAGGAATTAAGAGCACAAGCAGAAGGGTTGGCCTTGGTAAGAAGGACCATTTCTTATTTAGAGACAAGAGGAAAGACAGGGAATTGAAGATGATGTAGATGAGGTACGGCGCTAAGGGGAAGAGGGGATTTGTTATGGGCAGCCTCTGTTTTGACAATAAAGTAGGAAGTAAGGTCCTCTGTGAAGATGGGCTAAGGGGGCATTTCAACTAGAGAAAAGGACACCTGGAGGTGGGACTCCAGAGCAGTATTCACATAGTTAAAAAAAAAAAAAAACCTCTTTCAAAGTGTGATTTGACTTACCTTGCCTTGCTTGGCCTTAGAACTAGGAGCAATGAAGAAGTTGTAGAGGGTTGAATTTCAGATGAATGTAATGAAAAACTTCCTAAAACACTGAGTTGATCTGAAGTGGAACGGCCTTTCTTGGGATGAATGGTTCATCACCACATATCTTCAAATAGAGTCTTGAACTATTTTCTAGTTAGATATTTTATACAAGAGATTTCTGTTCAGGTACATGATGGACTAAATGAGTTTGAAGTTCCCTTCAAATTCTGGAATTCTACAATCCTTTATTGAAGTAAGTATGCTTTCTATGTAACAGTGTAACACACACATAGATGCATACATACCTATACACACATATTTATGTGTGTGTACATATATACACATGTGTATATACATATACGTGTGTATATTTGTGTATGTATGTGTATATATACATATATACAAATATATGTATATACATACACATATATATGTATGTTTCCATCCTTGTTGCAAGGACTTAAGATTTTACTGGGGCCCCATTTTCACTTTTGCCTTAGTCATTCTTATTCAGTGCCTTAGAACTAAGTCAGGTACTAAATTATATATTTAGAAGAGAATTCATTGTTTACGATAACTGAGATAGCATTTGATAGATCTTCACCAATGCTTCTGTGTCACTCATGGTTTCCCAGTCATCCTCAGTGCTCCTAAGAAATAGATAAAAGTCTATGAAGGTCTTGTTCATGGCATAAGGATCTTGGTTCTAGATATATTGTAGTCTCTTACGTTGCAGGTTTGTACAAGCCATATACAGTTTGGTTGTAGGTAGGATTTGACAGAAAAGCTTTTATTTTCTGTCATCCTGAAACTTCATTTCCAACGTTTAACTAGAAAATAACTAGAGAACAAGGAGACGACTGTAACAGGCCCTGACATACTGTAAAAGACATTGCAGGAACAAATCACATTAAGCAAACTTGATTTCTGACTTGATAGGATTATGAGATTAGTAGAAAAAGAGAGTGCAGTACATGCCACGGATCTTGATTTTTAGCAAAGAGCTTGATAGAGTAGTTTCGTGCTATTTTAATTTAAAAGGAGATTTAAAATAATGTGGATACAAGGACTATCCTGAACCTTGAAAACCAGGTAGATAATGGTAAATAAAGGGTAATAAATATTATTATGGGACTCTATATTGTAGAACACAGTAAAAATCAGGGTAAGGCCACATCATGCTAAACATTAGTAGAAGGGCAGAGATGCATTGTCCATAGACAATGAAAAACAATATTCCCTGGATCCACAAACCATTTCAAATATATCAAAGGTGAATCAATTCTATAATGGAGTCTAATGTGGAAAGGATAGGGGTAGGAAGAGCAATTGACAAAACGAATTAAAGTCCAAAATTTTCCCAGATGCAATATCAGATTCAAATCAAGTTAGGACTCCAGGAAAACATCAGATCTGTTTCCCTTCTATTGTTGTTCTTGTAACATGAAGCCATGTCTTATTCTCTGAGATGAATATCAAGACAAGTGTCAAATAAGCCACTCTCCCCATGAGTCATCTTCATTTTGCCCTCTTCTTCAAAAGTATTAATCTTCCCCTATGTACCTATAACATCTCTAATCCAATCTTTATTGATCCATCTTCCCATATTGCTATAAACCTTGAGGCCTTTTTCATTTTTCCAGTGGCTTTGTTTCTTCCTTGTCTATTCAATAGTAATTTTTTTTTTGCCTCTGCTGCAAATTTCTGTTAGAAGAATCATGCTCCGTCATTAAAACTATATTAAAAAAATTCTTTACTTTATTCATTGGTGGGTTGGATGGTGGGAGGTAGAATCTAATGTTGGTCAGCTTCTCCAACTCACTGAAGTCACTACTTTTTGACATTTGGATTAAATTCCATTCAATGAATTTAATTCAACAGACAATTTATCAAATGCCTTTTGCACTACATACAAAAATGTATAAAAATGAAACCGTCCCTTCCCTCAAGGAGGTAATGTTCCATTGGATAACCCCAGGGACTTACATCAGAACAAAAGCTGCAAGCCTTTCATATGCAAAAAAAATCCTTCCTTGATAAGTACCTAGAATATGCTACTTCTTTACTTAAAAATCTTCTGTTGGCACTCTAAAACCCTCTGCTGGGGAGTTGGAACTACATATTTAACTTGAAAGTCATAGTAAGAGCTAAAATATGTAAATAATAGTCAAAGAATTTTAGAGCTAGAAGGAACCTTAGAAATTAAGGCAAAATATCTCCTGTCAGTATCTTACATGTAAAATTTCCTGTCCTTGCCTCTATTTTCCCTCCCATTCCCACTTTTTAAAATTTAAATCGACCCAATTCTATGGATGATCCAGCTACACTGACTCACTTGAATGTTCCATCTCCTGTCTCTGTGACTACTTACCTTTATCACAGTTTAGCAACTGATCTAGCATGGCATGCTGCCTGTAGCTAATAAGCAAAAACAAAAGTTGAATAAATGAATATGATACTTCTAAAGAATGTGAAATAGGGTCCAGTGTCAGTTGCTATAGGCTCTTTCCCACATTCTTTAATGTTGTTGTCTCTTATAAAGCAGCAAGGGCAAGAATCCTTCATAAACTATGATATCTAGAGCGGAACACCATGCTTCAGATAGGTCTGTCCCCAGCAGAATACAGAGGTGCCATCAGCTGCTTGTTCTTAGAAGCTATACCTCTCTTCATACAGCCCAAATTCACATTAGCTTTTTTTTTAAAGCTTCCTTATCACACTGTTGATCAACCTTGTAGGCCACTAAAATTCCCAGATCTTATTCAGGCAAACTGATTTAAAATAATATAAAATTGCTTTTTGGAGCCCAAGTGTAAGATAATATATTGAGTTTCAAATTATAAGAATTAGCACAATGTTCTGCCCTGTCAGAACTTTTTTGGATCTTGTTTCTACCATCCTTTGGGCTACTTACCCCTCTCAACTTTTGGGATTCATCTTTCAGGCCTACAAAATCCCAGTGATTATGAGTAAATTGTTTGGTTTCCTCTCCTTCAAACCATAAAATAAAAATTGGCTTTTCCAAATATGCATACCCCTCCTCTGTCATCTATTGTAACTACCCCTACCAGTTTTGGGGATTCACCTTGCTTTTAAACCTACAAAAGTCCACTGACTACGGTTAAATTTGCTTGTTTTCTCTCCCTCACACCTTAAAATAGAAGTCACTTTTTCTCGTCTTGTACATTCCTTGTCTAACAAACTAGAAAAAGTAGCCACTAAAAAGAGAAAGTCAGAGATGGAGCCAAGACGGCGAATTAAAAGCAGGGACTTGCTTGAGCTCTCCCCCAAACCCTTCCAAATACCTGTAAAACTTACTCTAAAATTCTAGAGCAGCAGAACCCACAAAATGACAGAGTGAAACAAATTTCCAGCCCAAGACAACGTGGAAGGTTGACAGGAAAGGTCTGTTGCAGCAGTGTGAGAGAAGAGCATAGTCCAATGTGGGCTGTGCTGGCACAGCTGGGGCTGGAGCAGGCCTCAGGGGACTGAATCACTGTCAGCTGGGGCAGTTTCCAGACTATTCAACCCACAAATGCCAAAGACAATTTAGAAAGTCAGTAAGAAAAGTCTGTGAGACTTGGGAGAGAGAGAAGCACAGTCCAGCCCCAGGGCAGTGGCAGCAGCAGGAGCAGCAGCTGCTTCCAGAGCTTTCAGCCCACAGATAATGGGGGGATCGAGCAGCTGATCAGAGGGAGATGGCAGGGATGTCTTTGGTGGCACTGAGGCAGGATTCTCTTTCTTTGCCCATGTTTGGATCTGGGTCACAGTCCGGGGTGGTGTTCCTGGGGTGCAGAGGAGCTCTGGAATGGCAGAGCTTTTGGTGATGGTGGAGAGGGAATCCTCCTCACAGTTCCAAGGCAGAAAAGAGTGCTTCTGGTCACTCACTGACCAAAGCACAGGCCAGAAAAGGAGTAAACACCTCTCCTTTCATCATACAACCCGGGAAGGACTGAAAATTTACAGGTCCCTAGAAATACCTCTGACAACAGCTGCACAAAATCCCTGAAGCTTGGGACAGTAACCCCTCCACACTGGAAGCAGGCAGAGTCCTACTTTAACAAAGAGCTAAAAAGTCAAGTAATTGTCTGGGAAAATGAGCAAACAGCAGAGAAAAATCAGATTGTAGAATCTTACTTTGGTGACAAGGAAGGTCAAAACTTATAACCAGAAGAAGACAACAAAGTCAAAGCACCTACATCCAAAGTCTCCAAGAAAAATAAGAATTGGTCATGGAAGAGCTCAAAAAGGATTTCAAAAGTCAAGTAAGAGGAGTAGAGGAAAAATTGGGAAGAGAAATGAGTGATGCAAGAAAATCATGAAAAATGAGTCAAAAGCTTGCTAAAGTAGACAAAAAAAAATGCTGAAGAAAATAACACCTTAAAAAATAGACTAACCCAAATGACAAAAGAGGTCCAAAAAGTCAATGAGGAGAAAAATGCCTAAAAGAAGCATAATTGGGCAAATGGAAAAGGAGATCCAAAAGCTCATTGAAGAAAATAATGCCTTAAAAATTAGAATGGAGCAAATAGAAGCTAATGATTTTATGAGAAATCAAGAAATTATAAAATGAAACCAAAAGAATGAGAAAAAGAAGACAATATGAAATATCTCATTGGAAAAACAACTGACCTGGAAAAGAGTTCAAGGAGAGATAATTTAAAAATCATTGGACTACCTGAAAGCCATGATCAAAAAAAAAGAGCCTAGATGTCCTCTTTCAAGAAATTATCAAGGAAAATTGCTCTGATATTCCAGAATGAGAGGTGAAAATAGATATTAAAAGAATACACTGATCACCTCCAGAAAGATATTCTAAAAGGAAAACTCTTAGGAATATTGTAGCCTAATTACAGAATCCCCAGATCAAGGAGAAAGTATTGCAAGCAGCCAGAAAGAAACAATTCAAGTATTATGGGAACACAATCAGAATAATACAAGATTTAGCAACTTCTACATTAATGGATTGGAGGACTTGAAATATGATTTTCTGGAGGTTGAAGAAGCTAGGATTAAAACGAAAAATCACTTACCCAGAAAAACTGGGTGTAATTCTTCAGGGGAAAAAATGGATATTCGATTAAACAGAGGACTTTCAAGAATTCTTGATGAAAAGACCAGAGTTGAATAGAAAATTTGACTTTCAAATACAGCAATCAAAAAAAAAGCATAAAAAGGTAAAGAGTAAAGAGAAATCATAAAGGAGTTATTAAAGTTGAACTGTTTACATTCCTACATGGAAAGATGATATTTGTAACTCATGAGACCATTCTCAGTATTAGAGCAGTTGGAGGGAATGTGTGTGTGTGTGTGTGTGTGTGTGTGTGTGTGTGTGTATACATACATACAGAGGGCACAGGGTGAGTTGAATATGAAGGAATAATATCTAAGAAATAAAATTAAGGGGTGAGAGACAAATGTACTGGGACAAGGAGAAAGGGAGAGGTAGAAGAGGGTAAATTATCTCATATAAAAGAGGCAAGAAAAAGCTTTTACATTGGAGGGGAAGAGGCAGGATGTGAGAGGGAATGAGTGAACCTAACTCTCATTGGATTTGGCTTAAGGAGGGAATAACATACACACTCAATTGTGTATGGAAATCTATTTTATCCTATAGGAAAGTAGGGGTGAAGGAGATAAGAGAGCAGGGGATGATGGAAGGGAGGGCAAACTGGAGGAGGGGGTAATCAGAAACAAACACTTTTGAGGAAGGACAGTTTCAAAGGAGAGGATAGAATAAATGGGGGGTGGGATAGGTGGGAGGGAAATATAGTTAGCCTTTTACAACATGATTGTTATGGAAGTGTTTTGCATGACTACACAAGTATAACCCATATCAAATTGCTTGCCTTCTCAATGAGGGTAGGTGGGGAGGGAGGAAGGGAGAAAATGTGGAACTCAAAGTTTTAAAAAAGAATGTTAAAAATTGTTTTTTACAAGCAACTGGGAAATAAAATATACAGGCAATGGATGGTGTATAGAAATCTATCTTGCCCTACAGGAAAATAGAAAGGAAGGTGATAAGAGAAAGGGGTGGGAGTGATAGAAAGGAGGGCATATTGAAGGAAAGGGTAATCGGAATGCATGCCGTCTTAAGGTGGGTGGAGGGGAAATGGGGAGAAAATGAGGAACTCAAAATTTTGTGGAAGTGAATGTTGAAAACTAAAAGTTGATTAACTAATTAATTAAAAAAAAAAGAGAAAAGCAGAAGGAAAGTACAGAACTTAAGCCTCCAAAATGTCCTGGAGTTGTCATGTTAAGCAATACATAGTGTGTCTGGCAAATGAGTGCTAAAATATAAGCACTTGGAGATCAAGGATCATGTCCCATGTGTGATTTTTACAGTGTCTACAATGATATCTACTGCCTGGAAATGCTAAACAGCAACCGTTTCCCCAAATAAGGCCATTTAAAAATAAAACCTCTGGAAAATGAGACTTCTCTTAAAAGGCCGGTGATAGGACATCCCTCTCCACCTTCATTCTCACAGCAATTCAGTCGCATGTGGTACTTCTCCTTTGATTGCCAGTCATCGTAATCTTTTTAACCTTTATTACACATGCTTCTCACTTTGATTTCTCCAGCGCTTCTCCTTTTCTCTTGAACTCCATCCCCTGCTATTGACCTCACACTGAAAATCTCCTGTCCCTAAAGAGAAGAGCAACAAAAGCATGAACCATCATGTTCCTGCTTCTTAAGCTCATTAGTTCCGTATTAAAGTAACATGCCATGCCCAGATTGCTTGTTTTAAAGAGCCCAATGTTACTCTTAGGCCTCTTGTCACAAAGAGAATTCCCAAGGGGCTCTGGGGCATTATTAAAGGCTGCAGCATGTAGTATTGGTTGTTTTGAGGAGAAGTAAGGCCCAAGATGATATATAAATATTGTCACAAATGAGCAACAAAGTAAGGTTTCTAACTCTTCTTTGCTCCATATACAGAACCTTGGGACAGAACCTGGGCCTTGGGACATCCCGCTCATTCAGTCTGATAGTCTTTCATCTCCTTGTTGTATCAAATGAGATATTTTAAAGTACTTCATACAGAGCCTGGCACATAGTAGATGCTTAATAAATGCTTATTTCCTTCCCTCACTGACTGAAATGGTATAGACAAGTATGTGGAAGCTCATAGGAAAAAGCCCAGCTTTGGCCACTGATGGTGAAAGGGTTATTGGGTAGCCTTGTATGGCACGAGTTTCAGGGATAAAGCAACAGAGCCTTAACGGGTAAATGACTAATGTACTATACACACTCAGGATAGATGTTGCAAAAACCTACATTTTAGCCAGATTCAATAACAGAATCTGACCTAGTACTCACAGGATCATCAAAGTTGTGATGGAGGTAAAATTAAGTTTGATTGAATCGTAAGCAACAAGTCTAGCCTTTGGGGCAGGGCGTGTGTCACCTGAAGACTGAGAACTTGTTTTTGATGTTGATAACTGTAATTCAATATAATAGGATTCATTGATATTCCTATATATTTTATTGTATTCATTTAAAAACATTATTCTGAGAAAGTTTCACCAGACTATCAAAGACTATGACATAAAATATAGGTTGGGAACAAACTCCTGCTCCACAAAATGGCAAGTCTCAGAAAATAAAGCCTGGGCCAAGCAGCATCAAAGGCACCCCAAATTCCACTTTTTAAGACACATTTAGCTATCCATGTTTATCTGAGGGAGAACTTGAATCTTGGAATACAAGCCCCTTTTAAAGGAGAGACCGGGAGACCATCCTATGGTGAGGGAAAAATACCAACATGGGGTGAGGTAAGAGGTTGAGCTGGGCAAGGGAAAATTTCACCTGGGGCGAAGGAAGCCTTGGAATTTCACCAAGGCTAGGAAGCATGGCTTCTTATTTTAACCAATTAATTTTGTTAATCAGATGCCAAGTTCAATTATTTTTGTCTGCTGAGAAAACGTAATTGTCAGTGGTTCTAAGCTTTAAAGCCTAGGCCAAAACCCTGATTGTCCCACTCCTATAAAGGTCTTTGGTCCCACAAGCTTCCTTCTCCTTTGCTCCCTTTCTGCCTCCACAATGTCCTCTGTTATGGTGTTGTTTGTCCTTTGTTCTCAAAGAGGACCACAACCTCAGAGAGCTCCTAATCAAAGCTCCTAATGTTTTTCCATTGATGGTATGGAAAGAAAATGGCACTGGACTTGGTCAGAAAAACTCAAGGTCTAGGTATGCTTGGGCTAATCACACTGTTAGGATAATTATATTTACACCTTCTCCCTCACAGGATTGTGGCAAAAACCATGCTTTCCAGCCTGTAAAAGGATACCAAAGTATGAGTAATTAATGAAATATTCTTTTAGGAAAGAACTGATACCAGTCTTTTTTACTCCCTTTTACAGTTAAGTCAACTCTCCTGGGAGCATTTGCGTTTTAAGCTCTAATTTTAATGGTGGAAATGAAAAACTTTGTTCTGGGTTAACAGAATTCCATCAAATCACAGGTTCTCTGAGTTGGTAGTGACCTCTGAGACAATCTATCTAGTCTTCCCCATACTGGAAACAAGGAGAAACTCCTTTATGCTGTACCCATGGAATGGTCATGCAGCCTTTTGCTCAAAGACCTCCAGTGAGGGCAGTCCCCAGCTTCCCAAGGCCATTTACCCTACTTTTGGAGAGCACTCATTGTTATGAGCACTAATTACAAGTTTTAAATACTTTTGCAGTGGTGTAGAGGAGTGAATAATGAGCCAACAGAAGCCTTGGAATCAAATCTCCCCTCAGATATATACTAATTGTCACCCTAGGCAAGAAACCTCTAGGTGTTCTAAGCCAGAGGTGTCAAATTAAAGAGGCCTACAAAATCTCTGCAATTAGCCTGAACTAGATTAAAATGTAATTGGGAAATGTTTAACAAAATAAATAAAAACATAATACAACATAAGTAATGTTATGTTGTGGTTTTCTAGGTCAATTTGAGGCCCAGCAGGGATCTGTTTCTATCAGACTGTAAGTTGGAGAGATATCTACGTACTTTGGTGAGGGAGCGTCCCCTCCTGAAAGTTACCTGTAGAAATGAAATTTCAGATCCAGTCCCTATCTCTAACTATTAAGAATTTTTTCCCTAAATTGAAGATAGCTATGACATCTTCTTTCTCTCTTTCCCTTCCCTAGCCCTTCCAGGTTTTCCCTGCTCCAAGCTAAACTGCTCCAGCTCTTTCAAGTGATCCTAACATGACTGGATATGAAGGCCCTGCACTCTCCTGGTCCTCCTTTCTGGAATCTTCCTAGTTTATCAAGGTTCTTCCCACAATATTGTACGCAGACCTGAATTCCAACCATCTCTCAACTGGTGGCAGTTTTTTTTCTTTCCTTCCCATGGTTAAATAGTATTTAGTGGGAGCAAAGAGAATCCATTTCTGGGCACTCCATCACCTTCCAAATCTCACCGAGACTCAGGAGGTTTTCTCCCTTCCCAAATCAAGTATTCTTCGTCAGATTCTCTCTTTTCCTCTCTTAAGTCCTCTAGATAAAGAATTAGAAGGCCTTATACCTTAAAATGATGAATTGCTAACCCACAAGTTAGTATTATGAACACACTTAGAAAACAACAACTCACATTTCTGTTACACTTAGCAAAGCACTTTCATCACAACTGTTTTACAAAGATGTAACAACAATACTACTTGCAGCTACTGTGGCTGTGCAAAGCCAATAACGTCAGCACACAGGAGGGATGCTAGCACAGGTTCTTTGATGGGCTTTTCTAAGGAAAGAAGCTTTAAGGGGTTAACAATCTCACTTTAATCAAACATACATATACCACTCACTTAGTTCAGGGGGAAAAGCCAGCACCCTGAATTTCAGAGCAAATACAAACAGAAATTACAAACAGAGACAATATAAACAGATCAACATTTCTGTCTAACCAAATCACAATATACGTAGTTACCAGAGAAGCACCAACACAGGACACTCTCCCGGTGGGTGAGAGCCCCAAGCAAACCACTAACCTGTGAGTCTATATACCCTGTTCAGGGTCAAAGGGCATCACAACCATGAGACTCAAACTTATGTGAACTAGGCTTTCCCTTGATGTAAGCAGGTCATCAGACTCCTGATTTAATCAAAGAAAGAAAGGCCAGGCTCATCAAAGGCACTTGATTACCTAAGTGCTCCAAAAGAGAAAACAGTAAAAAAGTCCCACCCTAATTACCAATACAGAAGGTGATGGCACAGTGGATAAACTGTTGTGCCTGGGGCCAGGAAGATCTGAGTTCAAATCCTGCCTAGGATATTTACTAGCTATGTGACCTTGGGCAAGTCATTTAATTTGTTTCAGTCTTAGTTTCCTCATTTAAAAATGAATGGCCTCTAAGGTACTTTCTAGCTCTAAATCTATGTTCCTTTGAACCACTGATCATGTGAAGTTATAGAGCTTGGGAGAGTTTAAATAACTTGACCAGGATCACACAAAGAACTGCTGGAGATAGTATTTGACCCCACCTCCTGAATATATATATAATATATATGTACGTATGTATACACACATACATATATGTACATATACACATATACATATATTCAACTTGCTTTTGCATAGTCATTTTCATGTTGTTTGTGTATGTATGTATGTATATGTATATATGTATGTGTGTATGTGTACATATATAGTGTATTTCTGTATGTAGCTTGTTTATCCATAGTTATTTTCATGTTGTTTCTGTGTATGTGTATGTGTTTTTGTGAGTGTGCATTGTAGACATATACATACAAACACACATATATAATATATGTTTTATATTCCTGTATATAGCTCGTTTGTACATCGTTGTTTTCATATCATCTCCTCTATTAGCCCATGAGTTCCTTGGGATTAGGTACTGGTTTTGACTTTCCATCTATCCTCAACACTTAACACAGTGCCTGACACATAGTAGGCACTTAATAAATGCTTATTTACCAAGTCCATACTCCTACCTTGCCCATATGGTAGAATATGTTAGTTAACATTTCTTTCCTCATAAAATAGTGACTGCATCAAGGCAGGCAGGGAAACTGAAGTCACCTGGAAAAGGCTGGATCCAATCCCAGAAGGTAAAAAGGTGATTGGATAGGTTTATGTAGCATGAGCTTTAGGACCCAGGCAACTCCGTCACAGATGATAGAATGTTAGCTCTGAAAAGGAGCTTAGAGATCATTTTTTACTCCTCCCAGATTTTCATGGAGTAATTGAAATAGCATTTTTAAGACCTATTTTCTTCCTTTTCTGCATAAAATATATAGAAATTCTCTCTAAAGTCTCTGCAATTTTCAGATTAGTGGAAATCTTTCTATCTTTTGATTGTTAGGTTTCATGCTTGAATTAAGAGCTCTTTGGGGTATAATTTTTCTTTTGTTCATTAGCATCCAGCAATTATGAGAAACACGATTGTCACATGCTGTGGTAGGTATTACCCAAAAAGCACCAGTCACATGCCTGACCTCTTATGACAGGAGGAGATATGTCACATAGAAAGTGCTTTTTGGTTTCTTATATTAGAATCGCAGGATTTCCAAATTGGAAAGGATCTTAGAAATCATATAGCTCAATTCCTAGCAGAATACAAATCCCTTCTGTAGAATCATTAATAAGTGGGCAGATCATTTCCTCTTATTTTACTGGATCCTCACAACAACCTGGTTCAGTATGGAGCACAGGAATTAAAATAATCATTTTATAGATGAGGAAACAGAAGCTCAAAAACTTAAGTGATTTTAGTCACTTAAGGTCTTTTGACTCCAAGTCCAGTACTTGTGGCACTGCAACACACTACTTTGTAAGAAGATAATGCTAATGATGATTTAATTACTGTATTAGACAATGTTGAGGTGGGTATATAGCCAGAGAAACAAAAAATTATAGTTGGAAGATACTACAAGAGGCCTAGTCTAATGTATCCAAAGATTCCTTCCGAAACATCTTTGATAAGAATCTGCTAGCAGACTTCGATTGAAGAGAAATCCAATCCACTAGTATTAAAGTTTTGGATAATTTTCATTCTTATATGGAGCTTAAAGCTTCCTTTTTGAAGCTTCCACCCATTGTTCCTAGTTTACCCACTCTGTGACCAAAGTACAGTGGGTAATAGGATCATAAATTTTGATAACTCTTCAACATTCCCTCTCCTCTCCTCTCTTCTCTTTTCCTTTCAATTAAGCATCCTAAATTGCTTCAATCAACACTTGCACAGCATCACCCTCTTACCATCTTATTCCTCCTCCTCTGGTCATAGTCCAGCTGGTCAAAGTGCTTCTTAAAATACATTTTCCAGACTGAACACAATACTTCAGAACAGGGTAGAAAAGAACTCACCTCTCATTTCCCGACATTATGCTTTTATAATGCAGCCTGAAATTTTATCAGTCTTTTGTGGCTATCATTTCACACTGTTGACTCATCTTGAGACACTAAAATCCAAAATTTTTTTTTCATATAAGCTATTGTCTAACCATGTCTCCTTAATCTTATAGATATGAATTCAATTTTTAAACCTACATATAAGACTTTACATGTGCTTATTAAATTTCATCTTATTCATTCAGTCCATCATTCTAGCCTCTTCATGTCTTTTTGGATATCAACTGTCATTCAATATAGCTTCACGTCATTTGCAAATATGACTTTTAAAAAATTCCATTTGTGGCTATCCAAGTCATGAAAAAACATGATAAGTAGTGCAAAGCCAAGGATGGATCGCTGGGGACACTATGGGAGAGATCTCTTTCACTGTCTGCCCCTCTTTCCCTTGCCTAGATAGAATCCCTTATTACCTCAAGATACAGTTCAAATATCACATGAAACAATTCATGATCCTTCAACTGCCAGTGAGCTCCTTCCCAAACTACCTTGTAGAGAATGACTTTGTATTTATTATCTTTTATTTTGTATACATTTTTATATATGTGTGTTATCTCCCTGGCTTGAATATCATACCTTGTGAATAGAGATTACCTCATTCATTGTGTTTTTATCTCTAGTTCCTAGTGCAGAGCCTGGTACATAATAGGCCCTTAACAAATGCCTTTCACCAAATTGGTTGATCTATCTCCAAGTTGGCATTGAACAATCGATGCCTTCTCTTTGGACTCAGCCAGTGCCTAAATTTGCCTAGATATTGTCGAGCCTATGTTTCTCGATCTTGTCCACAAGGACAGGACAAGAAACTTTCTTGATTCTTTATTGAAATATGGGCACATTATGCCTATAGCATCCCCCTGATCAACTCGTCTAGTTACCCTGTCAAAAGGAGGAACAAGCTTATTCTGGCAAAATTCCCTTTTCCCTTGATATTTGATGGACATGAGATTCACAGTCCTCTGTAGTTTGCACTGTCAGCTCTCATGGCTAACTCTTATGAGAAACTGATATGGAAAACTGCTTGTTTTCCCTTCCTGTTCACTGTACTCAGGGCTCAGCTAATGGGGGCTCCTGAGTATTTCTTAATGTATTTATTTCAGGCTTGCTGCCTTTTCTCATGTCATTGTCACTCAGATGCCTTTGTTGGCAATTAGTGGATTTTCTCCAAGTTCTAGTGCAAACAGAAGCTGCCCTTGGCTGTCCTTTGTGTTGGTTCTTAAGCAGAAATACAATTGCTAGAAAATTCTTATCTAATTAAAATAACTACCTCTTTTTCCTCTCCTCTTCCCATTTTTAAACTTTAGACCTTTTGCTTCCCTGGCCATAGACTTTAAAGAGAGAGAGAATGTAGGAAAAGCATTAAACCTAGAAATAACTGAACAGGAAGTTAAATACACATCAAGGATAGACATACTTTAGGTCTGTGGGATAGGAGAAAATTTATACATACACACACATGTGAGTTCTATATCCAGTTTTGGTGGTCAGCCACAAAACTTCTGATCAGTTAGGGAAGGCTTTATGGAGAACAAAGATAACAATACTAATGATCATCAATAAAATCCATATAGTTTAGATGATGGCCTGATAGATAAAGCATTTATTAAATTTTTACTATGTGCCAGCTATCATCCTAAACATCGAGAATACAAATACAAGCAAAACAAAAGACGATCTCTGCCCTCCTAGAACCCACATTCTAGTGTGGGAAAACAACACGTAAACCAGAGTTGGAAGGCAGGAAGGCTAGAAAAGCCAAGAAAGGAGCTAGCATGTATGGCACAGGAGCTTACCATGTGGAAGAGGGAGACATAGGGCAGAGAGATGAGAAGTCTGAAGGGGAAGCAACTTCTAGGGTGCATTATCTGCTGGGAAATGGTAGAGATTGGAGTGTTCGGAGTCATTCTGCGAAAGGAATAAAGGTGAATTTTCATTGAAAAAATAAAGATCCTATAAAAAGCAGAACACTTTGAAAAGTGATTGAAAGTGCAATTGAAAACACAGAGGCAACATGGGAGTTGCCATCATGTATCTGGGCTTTTTCTAGCTTTGAGTACAAGCACAGAATACTCTCTGGAGGCTAAAAGAGATGGGAAGTGTCTTATCTAAACCTGAAATTCACCAATTCTTTGATCCAGCCAGGGTCACTCATTTTAAACAGAAGCAATTAGTTTTACTGAAATCAAATAATGGAGTAGATGGAATGGTCATGAGAGCTCCTCTTCCAGGGAATGTATTTCTTTTCATTCAGTGACATCAGGAACTTTTATCAGTTGAAGTACAGAATCTGAAAGCTAATGCTAGCAACAAATCATAAAGTTTATTGGACTAAGGAAAGACTCCAAATGAGTTCTTTCAGAGTTTGTCCCTTCCCAAGGCATGCTGGGACAAATTGGTCTAAACCCTGTTCCCAAGTATACCAATGACTTACCAGGCTGAAGGTAAGGATTAAATTGTAAGGGGAAGTGAGAAAAGATGGGTGAGGAAGCCCAGGCACCTTAAAAATAAAAATAACTGAATTTTTGCCCATCTCCAACCTAAAATCCTCTAATCTAGTCCCGTTCTGGGCCACCAGGGCCACCCTGGGATAACAGCAGGCACTTAGTAAATGCCTATTGATCAACAGATTATGCCACTGAACAGATTATCCCAGAGGTCTTAAACTAGTCTAAACCCTATGTGAGTTCTACGTGAGGGTGAAATTTTAATTTAGTTTTGTCTTTTGTACTCTAATAACTTTAATAGTATATCCAGAGGCTTAGATAAGCTAGATGGACTTTTTTTTAAGGGCTTGTAGTTAAGAGCTATCAGAGGAACACTAGCTTTGCATTTCAGTCTCCAGGCATTTTCTCCACATGTACTCAGGATGGGGAGTGGGCTGCTCTTAGAGAAGACCCCAATGGAACCCCATGGCTGGCTCCCACTCCTTGGGGGCCTCCTTGCCCTAGTCAGAGATGTAAATAACTCTTCTGGCTCCTCCAGTAAGCACGGAACATCCTTAAACCCTGGATATAAGACCACATTGGAGGAGAAACTCTCTGCCCAGAATACCTGCTCCTGTGGGTAGATACTGGGGAACACTACTGTGATTGTTAATGGAAAAGCCATTACTAGGGGTTAGAGTGGAGTGGAGCCAGGCTGGGGAGGAGCTCATCTCGGGTGCAGACACTATGAGAATGAAATACATAATTCCTTGTTTGTTGCTCACTGTTTTAACCAATTATTCTCAATAACTAGATTCTAAAACCAGCTATTTCTAAACTTGTTAAAGAATTAAAATACTGTCAATACCATCTAAATTTTGGTATTCTAAGGCAAATCCTAAGTTGCCTTGCCCTAGTTATGATTCATAGAGCCAATAAACCTAGTGGACTTAGCTATCAATATTATTGGGGCTGCTGAGTGACTCAGTAGATAAGAGTGCTGGGCTTGGAGTCAGAAAGACTGGAGTTCGAATGGGGCCCCAGACACACTCATTGTGACCACGGGCAAGTCACTTAACCTCTGTCTGCCTTAATCCACTAGAGAAGGGAATGGCAAACCACTCCAATATCTTTGCCAAGAGAACCCCATATGGGGGGATGACCAGTTGGATGTGACTAAACAACAACACCCCTGTTCCTTGGATACTCACAAGGTATTTTCTGAGCAGCTTAAAATGATTTATTAAACTGGCAAAACATCCATTTAATGAACTAAATGGAATGGCTACCATTTTCCTCTTTTATTACAATTCTCATGAACAGGGCCTTCTGTACTCTGAATCATACAGTAAGCCAGGATGAGCATTAATCTGTGTGCTCTTTCTTATCTCTTTGAAACTATAAGAGATTAATTAAGTGTCTCTATTGTTTTCTGCCTTTCCATCTTATTTGATGGGAGCTCAAAGTGTAGGTGTGTGCATGGATGTGTGTAGACAGATAGATATAAATATAGACATATTCGGTAATCTACATAAAACTTAAACCCACTGTGCTAAGTATTTAAAATAAAGTAGCTCTGATGAATTATTGGGTACTGACAATGTCACGGCGCATATGAAATACCTTCCTGGAAAGGTCCAGGTTCATAAAGGTATTTTGTGATTATCATGGAAACTGACAAAAAGACTATGATGAAGAATGAAAGAAGGAAGCAATTTTAAACATTATGTGCCAAGTACTGTGCTAAATGCTGGAAACACAAATTCAAAGATAGGAAAGTCCCTGCCCTCGAGAAGCTTACATCCTAGTAGGGAAAGAAAATACACAAATAGAGACATGTCGTTTGGAAAGTTATAAGAGTGGTGACGGGAGCCAAGGGCAGGTGCAGGGGAGAGTAGACTGAAAAATGTTTTCCAGGAGCAATGACTGAGCTAATTTTATAAGAGTTCTAGAACTGGAAAGGTCAGAGGCTCTAAGGTAGCTGGCAAGAAGATGCCTGGATAGTAAAATGAAACATAGGTGGAATGCTTATTTTCCAGTAAAAAGCACGAGGAATGTAATGGACACATCTGCCTGACAGATATCCCACATTGTCCACAAAAGTGGCTATTATATGTTTTTCATTGTGGATGACCAGCTCACTGCATTTATTTGGCATAAATTTATGGTACCAGGGGGTTTGGGGTGCTGATGTATGCATTTTGACAGTTATTTCCAATGTAGCACAGTATTTAGAAAGAAGGAATTCTGTTGTACTCTAGCATTCATCTGCTTTTTCCTTTGTCTTAACTCTCAAAAGTTCAAGCCCTAAAACTAGACACTTCCTTCAGTGCTTTCACTCTTCAAAGACTCATATTTTCATCATTATGGGTATTTTTTCCAACGATTCATTCAGCAAGCAGTTAATAAATGCCTATTATGTTCCAGGCATTGTGCTGGGTACTGTGGTTATACAGGAAAAAAATGAGAGTCTAATCTCAAGGAACTTACATTTTAAAGGGGAAGAAAACATGTATACATTTAATGTCTTTGGGTGTATGTGCATATGCATATATACATATAAAAGTATATATAGAATTTGAGGATTTAAAAACTAGACCTCTAATTTCATTGGTATAAGCAAAAGAACTTCCTCTACCAATTCAGATCAACCTCTTTTTTTTTTCTTCAACTAACAGCTTTAGAGAGATTCAGAGTCTTGGAGACATTTTATATACATATAATGGAAAATGCATTCTGTACATGTGTCATCCCTGCTACCTAAATTTGAGCCCACTCTCTCAAGAGATCTAAGAGGAATAAGGGAGAGTGTTTGGAGGGTTAGGCAGGACTTGGTACTTTTTTTCTTGTTATATATTTAAAGTAAATATTCACTCGTAAGAGCTAATCAATGTTAAGTGGTTTATGGGAACTGAGGTACTAGTCGCTGGCTCCTAACCATGCCGGGAACACAGCCAGTGGGAACTCCAACTGATGGCAATAGAGAAGAGAGCCCTCCATTCCTCAAGGTACCCTTGAAACATGAGGGAGCAATTGTAGCTGGACTAGCTGTGTTCAAATGGGCCAGAGTGTCACTACACATACAATATATACAAAATAAAAGGATTGTTTTTATTAGCACTGGGAACTTGAAGAATTAGAGGGAGTGCAAGTTTGTGAATCATGGAGGGTAAAGTCTCTGTATCCATTGGGGTATACTGGAAACTTTCTAGATGTTAGTTTTCATGAGTTTCAACGGCTAAAAAAATGATCACATGATGGTCAAATTATGGTAATGAACTTCTTGAAATTTAGCTGTTATTCCTCAGCTAATGAAACACATTTGTTACCTGCCTGTGCTAAAAGACTTTCTAGTTTGATGAGACTTGCCAGGGTCTCTTAGAACCAAGGATTAACTTTGGGCCACAAGAGGCAGAGGAGGAGTGATGCTTTCTCAATATGAAACTCCAGTTATTTTCACTGGCTATCCCTTGTGGAATGCTCTCCCTCGTCATCTCTGCTTCCAGATTCCCTGCCTTCTTTCCAGTCCCAGTTAAAATCTGACATTCTACAGGAAATCTTTCCCAATCCCTCTTAATTCTAGTGCTTTTCTTTGTTGAATATTGCCTATTTACCTCATATATAACTAGTTTATGCACAGTTGTTTGTCTTTTGCTCTCCCATTAGGTTTGAGTGCTTCAAGGACAGAGACTATCTTTTACCTTTCTTTGTATCACTAGCACTTAGTACATTGCCTGACACACAGTAGGCACTTAATAAGTGTTTAGTGACTGGCTGGTTGTTTTTTGGTTGGTTTCATCAATTTACTTCCCTGATTTCCCCATCAAAGGAGAATTTTCATTAACAGAAACATCTTTAATGCAATACTTGACATGTATGTGATTTGGATTTGGTCTATTCTGTACCTTTGCTATGGTGTGTGGGGTGTTCAGAGAGAGCTAGCACTTCTGGTGTGATGGATGCCAAGACTTTTTCAGGTCTGTTCATCTACCTTTCATGCCCACCCTTCACCCAACTCTCACGTGTGGCTACAAGAAGCTGTAGCATGCATAGCCTCCACACTGCAGTAAAACCATCTCAGCAGAAGAGCTAAACCAGGTTGAAGGTAGCCAATAGGCTTTAAATGCATAGATAAGTTGGGGGATGTCTGCCTCATGCATGTGAAGACTTCGCTGCCAGGGGAACGGGCAGATGAGAACAATTTGTTCCGATGACCATGAAAGTGGCTGAAACAGGCACTGTGGAGCACTTAGAGGTTGGTCAGCCTTGAAGATGCCAAGGTTATTCACTGCATACCAGGCTGTCACCAGTGGTCCTCACTTTTGTCTTTGCCAGGAGGAGGTTGAAGAGAAAAAGGAGGAGAACCAAAAGGAGGAGGAGGAGGATGAAGATGAAGATGACAACAGGGATAGGGATTGGGGGAAGGAAAGGAAGAAATTAATTTGGACTCCAAATCATCACACATACACCCTCTTTTTTTTCTTAACCAATAGTAACCAGCAGCTCATAGCCTGTGTAGCTACTTGGTGACTTTGACTATTCTATAAATCAAGAGTATTCCATAAGAGGAATTCTTCCAGCTCATGAAATCTTTCTTTTTCTCCAAGGGAAATTCAGGCATCTAACAAAAGTAAATCTGTATTTTAGCAAAATATGCACATACCATGAGAATAATTGACAATTCCTAAAGATGTGGGCAACTTCCTTCGGGCCTTCTTCAGTAACCAAGTCTGCTGACCTCCACCACTCTGATGCAGCAGAGAATGCCTGCAGCCTTCTAAAAATCATCATTGTTGGCCTTTTGAACATTCTTCCTAGGGTAGAACCAGATGGAGAGTTTCTAAATTGTACACATAAATAGGAAAACAGGACTGCATGCCTCCCAGGGGTGTCACTGTGAAAACATACACCTGTAATTAACTTAAGCATCCACTGGATTTCACCTGGGTTTTATAGTAATATAACTGACATGCAAGAGGGATGGGTTGCCAGATTTGGAGAAACTTGGGTATTGATGTTGTTAGAGGGAGCTGGCTGGCAGCAGGTACATATTTGGTTTCCAAAATCATTCATTAGCCCTGAATGTCTGAGGAACTATTGTTTGCAGAAATTCCAGATGCCAATCATTTACATGAACTCTTGTTTTGACCATTTGAAAAATAATATTGCTTTCTCTAAAAAGCTAATGTGATTCTTAGTCATATTTTTTCCTAGAAATTGAACAAAATCTTTATCATTTGACTGATTTATACTCAGCTTTCTCTACAGGATACAAAAATGTGCTCATTAGAACTCAAAAGAGAAAAATAAAAAACTTCTCACTCCTACTCCTTCCCCAAATCTTTGCTCAAGCTAGGCTCTACTTAAGAGCTACATCACCAAGCACATACCCAGGACCATATCCAGCTTTCTAAAGGGTATTTCTCAAAGTTACCTGAGGAACTATCACAAAATGGTTGTACCAGCGTGCCTCAAAGGACCACAAAAAGCTACTATAGTGGCAGATCTATACTATAGACACGATCAAAAAAAGATCCTAGATATCATCTTTCAAGAATTTATCAAGGAAAACTGTCATGCTATTCCAGAGCCAGAAGGTAAAATAGAAATTGAAAAACCCACTGATTACCTCCTGAAAGAGATCCAAAATAAAAACTCCCAGGAATATTATAGCCAAATTTTAGAGAGGAGAAAATATTGCAAGCAACCAGAAAGAAAGCATTCAAATATCATGAAGCACCAGTCAGGATCACCAACATTTAGCCACTTCTAGATTAAAGGAATGGAAAGCTTAGAATATGATATTCCAGAAAGCAAAGGAGTTAGGCTTGCATAACCTATCCAGAAGACTGAGTATAATCCTTCTGGGGGAAAATGGATATCTAATGAAATAGCGGACTACAAAACATACCTGAGGAAACAACTAGAGCCGAATAGAAAAGTGGACATTCAAACACAAAACTCAAGACAAACATAAAAATGTAAACATGAAATGGAAATCATAAGAGACTTAATAAGGTTAAATTGTTTACATTCCTATATGGAAGGAGATACATTTAACTCCTAAGAACTTTATCATTATTAGGACAGTTAAAAGAAGTCTACCTAGACTTCTTCGAATGTTCTCAAAAAAATGAAACGGGGAGAAAGAGGAATGAATTGGGAAAAGGTGGAAGGGAGAGGAAAAATAGGGAAAATCATTTTACATAAAAGAAGTACACAAGGAAAAGCTTTAACAGTGGCAGGGAAAATGGGGTGAGGGTCAACATTTGAACCTCACTCCCTTTGGAATTGGTTCAAAGAGGGAAGAATACATATTGAAACAAGTGATTCTTAAATAACCAAATATTGGGGAAATCTAGGATTTTTTCCCTTTGAAGATTAAGTCCAAACCTAGTTTTCTGAAGGGCAGGGTGATGAGAAGAAATCTTGGAATTGTTACCCCACCCAACCAGAGAACCTTATAAAGAACTTAATCTAAGGTGAATTCCGGTTCATTGTGTTTCACTCAGTCAGGCTAGATTGCTAAGGGTGGAGGTGGTCTGGCTTGAGATAGTCTCTCTCTTTGTCCATGAGTGATATAATCAATCACGTCCTCCAGCCCTTCATTAGACTAGGTCTGCCTCTAATTATAATATTCATTCTCTCATTAATTATTACCCAATCAGAGCTGATTGCCACCTGTCAGTAACACCCACTCATCCGAAGGTGTAGAGAGTCCACCATTATTTATCCTTGGCATTCAAGAGTGTCACTAGCCCCTTTTATTAATTATTTACTTGCATAATTAATAAAATAATTACCCAGAAAGCCATGTCTCAAACTTTTCATATATCACAGTATACACACTCAGTTGGATATAGAAATCTATCTTACCCAACATGGAAGTAGGAGAAGATGGGGACAACAGAAGGGGCTGATGATAAAAGAGAAGGTGAATTAAGAAAGGCAGAGATCAGAAGCAAAATAGTCTTTTGAGGAGGGATGGGTTAAAAAGTGAGAAGGATAAACAGAAGAAAACAGAGGAAAATACACAGTAACCATACCTGTGGATGTCAATGGGATGAACTTGCCCATAAAATGGAAGGGGTATAGCAAAATGGATTAGAAATTAAAATGCAACAATATATTGCTTAGAAGAAACACAGTTGAAAAAGAAAGACGTACCCAGAATTAAAATAAGGGCTGGAGTAGAATCTATTATGCTTAACTAAAGTAAAAAAAAAGCAGCAATAGCAATCATGATCTCAGACAAAGCCAAAACAAAAATAGATCTAATTAAGAGATAATCAGAAAAACTACATTTGCTAAAAGATATGCTAGACAATGAAGTAATACAAAAAATGTTTTACAGCAATTTTCTTCTGATAAAGGACTCATTTCTCAAATATGTAGAGACCTGAGTCAAATTTATAAAAATAAGAGCCATTATCCATTTGATAACTGGTTAAAAGATTTGAGCAGGCAATTTTCAGAAGACGAAATCAAAGCTAGCTATAGTCATATGGAAAATGCTCTAAATCACTATGGATTAGAGAAATGCAAATTAAAATGACTCTGAGGTACCACCCCACACCTATCAGAGTGGCTAATGTGACAGAGAAAGAAAATGACAAATGGTGGAGGGAATGTGGGAAAACTGGGACACCAATGCACTGTTGGTGGAGTTGTGAACTGGTCCAACTATTCTTGTGAACAATTTGGAACTATTCCCAAGGGAGTATAAAACTGTGCGTATCCTTTGACCCAGCAATACCACTACTATGTCTATATCCTAATGAGATCAAAGGAAAATGATCTATATATACAAAAATATTTATAGCAGTTCTTTTTGTGGTAGCAAAGAATTGGAAATGGACGGGATGCCCATCAATTGGGGAATGGCAGAATAATTTGTGGTATATGATTGTGATGGAATATTATTTTGCTATAAGAAATGATGAGGGGAATGGTTTCAGAAAAAAAAAGTTGGGAAGACCTATATGAATTAATGCAGAATGAAGTGAGTAGAACCACAGGAGATCCACAACCATGTTGTAGTGATGATCAATTGTAAAAGGGTTAGCTACTCTGATCAATATAATCATACAAGACAATTCCAAAGGACCCATGATGAAAAAAAATATTATTCATCTCCATACAGAGAACTAATGAACTAAACCAAAGTATTTTTTTATTTTCTTTATTTTTGTTGCACTTTTTGGAACAAGACATATGAAAGTGTTTGACATATTTTCACATGTATAATTGATATTATATCACTTAGCTTTTTAATGGTGGGGGAGGGGCTAGAAGGAGGGAGAGAACTGGAACTTAAAATTTTTAAAAAAAGAAAGTTAAAAATAAATAAATGATAAATTAGTCCTTTAAAAACAGATTTGTTTGCATCTCAGTAGGATTCACAACATCATTTTTGCTCTCTCAACATTTTTCCATCTTGCATGGGAAAATAAATTTAGGTCATTCTATTGCTCCCTACTCCTAGTTGTGCCCCTAAACTTAGTTGTGTGCTACTTCATGCTGCCTCATAATACATGTATTCTTCCACATCTGTGAGAAAGCTTCATAGGATTCCCTTCAACAAATGTGTGAACTTGATCTCCAACCTGTAGGTCAGAGATGTTGGATTCAGCATTAATAATGGAAGTGAAAATTACTAGTAATTATCACCTGGAGACCTCCTGTTCACTAGAGAACATTCTTAAGTATGAGAATGGATGAAATAAATGATTTAAAGTAATATCTATCCATCCAGACATCTCTAGCTAGTACATAGTGAACTTAATTTGATGTGTATGGAAAGGCGGAAAATACCACCAAAATGGCTCCAGCTTTTTGTATGCTGAAAGTAATCTGTACTTATAGTATCATAGGACCTTAGAGCTAAAAGAGATATTAGTGATCATTTAGTTCAACCCACTCTTTGTATGGATAAGGAAATGGAAGCCCAGAGAGGTTAAATCACTTATCAAGTTTACACAGAAAGTAATATAACCAGGATCCAAACCCAAGTCTTTTGAATCCCTTACACTACTCATTGGTTGGAGTCTATCTCCTAGTCTTTTCCCATAGGTAACAAGTCAGATCCTTGAGGACAGGGACTGTTTTGTTTACTTATGCCTTTGTACTTCCAGACCCTAGCACTCCCCCTGGCACATAGCCAGTGCTTAATAAATACTTGTTAATTGATTGAATTAAGAGGTTGGGGGAAAAAACACCAAATCCCCAACAATAGGACTGGGAGAAGAGACAAGTTTCAATGCCTCAAAGGTTATGAAGGTGAATGAGCTTCAAGGTGAGACAATCTTTTATTTTCCTTGCCAATGGATCAAGCCCTGTTTTCTTAAGGTCATGTGTCAGCTGATGTGCAACAGCCTCCTACCTGATCAAATAAGGCTTTGTTATCAAATCTTCATGAAGCCCTCACTACAGGGAAGGTCTTGTATTAGAATGAGAGCACAAAGAACTCTGCCCCCACAGGGATCTCCATGGCATCATGCAGATGCACTCACTACCACAAAGGATATTGGAATGGAAATGGAAATAGAACAACCAGTCTTAGTCAATCTAGCCATGCCAATCACAATTCTTTACCTGGCTTTGTAATATCACCAAATTAACCTTTATAGAAGGTTCTAAGTAGAAATAAGATCACTTTGCCATTTGTTTGTGGAAAATCTTACCTAAGCTCATGTCTAAAATCACTGGCAGATCCAGATTGCAACTCAAACTTAGTCCCTTAATCAAGTTATTAAGCAATACTGACTTAGGAGAGCTCATAATGAGACATTTTCATTCCTGGGGCAAGGAGAACAATGGTCAAACTTTTATGTATTTGAGAAAACAGACTGAGAAAAAAGTTATATGATATAGTCTCTGACTAGAACTATCTCTATGGAATTCTGAGGGTATCAGGTCTACCCTGGTCCTATTTCATAAGATCACATGCTTCTAGCTGGAAGGAATCTTAGGATCTTAGGAACTAGAAAGGACCTCACATGTCATTTGGTCAAATTCCTTCATTTTCCACATGAAGTAATTGATGTCTCTGGGGGTTAAGTGACTTGTCTAAGGTCACACAGGTAACAGTCATCAGAAATGGAATTTGAATCGGTTCTCCTAACTCTAGTGTCAGTATGCAGACTCCAAAGCCAGCTAGCACAGTGGCTAGAGCTCTGGACCTGGAGTTAAGAAGACATGAGATTGAATTTTGCCTCAGAGGCTTTCTAATTGTGTGATCCTGGGCAAGTTTGTTCACTTTTCCAAGCTTCAGTTTTCTCTTTTTTGGGGGGGAGGGGCAGAGAGGGGGAAGGCAGGGCAATTGGGATTAAGTGACTTGCCCAAGGTCACGCAACTAGTAAGTGTGTCGAGTGTCTGAAGCGGGATTTGAACTCAGGTTCTCCTGACTCCAGGGCCAGTGCTCTACTCACTGTGCCCCCTAGCTGCCCCAGTTTTCTCTTTTATAAAATGGGAATGGATAGTAGCACCCACCCACTAGAATTGCAAGGATTAAAGGAGAAAATATGTGCAAAGCACTTGGCTAATCTTAAAGTATTATAAAAATGGTGGTTATTAATATTTTTTCACCCTAACATGTTACAGATCGTTTAGTCTAGCCCTCTCCCTGTAAAGAGTAGAAAACTCTGGCTAATATGGAAATAGGTTTTGCATGACTTCACATCATGTATAGTCTATACCAAATTGCTTGCCTTCACAAATGGGCATTGAGGAAGGAAGGAGAGAGGGAGAGAATATGGAATTCAAAATTTCAAAAAATGAATGTTAAAGAAAACCGAGAAGTTAAACGACTTCCAAAGATCAGCAGTAATGGAATTTGAACCCAGATCCTCTGACTCCAAGTCCAAGTCCACCATACCTGACCTTCTTTACTGCCTATGTAAACAGACTAATAGGCATTTATTGTTGTTTCATAGTTTTTCAGTCACTCTTTGTGACCCCTTTTTGGGGTTTTCTTGACAAAGATTCCAGAGTGGTTTGCCATTTTCTTCTCCAGGTCATCTTACAGATGAGGAAACTGAGGCAACAAGGTTAAGTGACTTGCCCAAGGTGACACAGTTGCTAATTGTCTGAGGTCATATTTGAACTCAGGTCTTCTGACTCCAGGCCCAGGACTCTTATCTGCTGTGCCACTCCGCTGCCCCAGGGGTAACAGGCATACCCCATGGAAATATGGTGTACATATTTGAGTCAATGAGGGATTTTTGAATTGAAATGGAACTACCAGTATTATTATTACTAGCCACATGGATTATAACATCTTTATTTTTCCTCAATCTATTTATGTTCCAATTTATGTTAGGAGGAATAAGTAAGAAGGAGTCAGGGGAGTGTTGGTAAATGCTTAGTAACTGGTTCTCTGACAAAAAAAAAATGCACCCCTGACTTATTTTAAGTTTAATCTGAATTACTATTAATATTTGCTCCATCACTTTCTTAAGTCTAGACAATCCACAACACAATAAATCAAACTCTCATTTGTAGTGTTTTCTGATTTTTATGGAATAAATGCTCACACTCAGAATTTAACAACCAACACTCATGGGCCAACATGAGCCGACTCACGCACACCAATGGGAGGAGAAAATAGCATGTGTTGACTTCTATGTTATTTTTCATTAAGCTGGCTATGTGGGGAGGTGCATTGGAGGCCATGGTGATATGAGGAATATATTCTCCAATCAACAGCCAGGGAGCAAGTGCTTATTAAGTGTTCACTATGTGTCAAGCACTGTGCTAAACGATGGGGATACAAAGAAAGACAAAAACACAATACCTGCCCTTGAAGGGTTCCCATTCTAACTGGGGAGTTAACATACAAACAGCATACACATACACAATATATAGGATAAATATAGGATATAAATATAGGAGAGATGCCATAATTTCGGATGACTCCCAGACCCTTACAAAGTACTGGGGAGAATTAAAATCATAGATTAAAGTAGAAAGGAAAGTTACCTAGTTCAATCTTCTCTCTCATTTTGTAGAGAGGAAACTGAGATGCAGAGAGGGTGAATAGCTTGACCAATTTCCCACAATTGCCTAGTAGCAGAAGCAGGGGAACTCCTTCCTCATTTCCAGTTTAGTGATTTTTAGAATTTTATGTTATTACTTTTTATACAATGCCTCTGTGTAGAATCTAGTTCACGGAGTTTTGTATGTGTTTACAATGCAAATGGTCCCTAATTGGACAGAACTGATGAAAACTGGTGAAAAGTCTCCAAAGCAGATAAGAAATATAGTAAAAAATAAAATGTCGTAAGACCTAGAGATGGAAGAGACCTTAGAGATTTATTTCATTGAAGCCCTACATTTTATAAACCAGTCAGCTAAGCTTCAGAAATACTCTGTGACTTGCTTTTGATCACACAGGAGAACTGGAATTTGAACCTAGGTCTTCTGACTTCAAAACCAATGCTCTTTTCACTGTACCTAAGCACAAATAAACACAAATGTGTATTGCTATGTTTAAGTATATATACACTATGAACTCTGGTATCTATAACTCTCTGAATCATAGAATTTTGAGGGACTGCATAATAATTTTAGCAATGTGTATATTGTTTTAAGGTTTACAAAACAGTTTTCTTCCAATAACCCTATAAGCCCTGAAAGTTCTTGAGGTTCACTTGAACTGACAGCAAGGTTCTGCCTGCCCCTAAGGACCATGTGCATTACTGTCTCTTCTCCTCTTTCCCCAGGACACAGAATGGATTGTTGACAGAAAATCAAAGAGTTTTCTTACAAAAACAGGCACCCCCAAACAGAATCTCCCCTTTGCTGGCTCTCAAACACAGTTCAGCTTAACTAACTCTAGAGTCTTCCTACCTACGAGACTAATTAGAGGATTTTCTTCCAAAGACCATGCATGAGCTGAGGATTCCAGGCCTTTCCTCTTTCTCTCCTTCAGCAGTAATTTTTTCTCCTCCTTCCCCAATATCATTCCCCACTCATTCTTCCCTCATCCTCACCCCACCCATAATATATACAGGCAGCTCCAGCGCACAAACCGTTTTGTTTTCACTACACTTCAAGGGAATCTTGGAGGTACAAACAATACACAGATTACTTAATTTATAGTTATGCAACCTCACATTATAATTTAGCTAGGCAAAATCTGAAAGTCTTAAAGAGTTTCCTTTTTTATCTGGGCTCAAGGCCATTCTAGTCTTACTTTTGATTAAAACCTGTTTCCCTCAAAGTAATTTGAACCCCGATTCAGAAAGTCTCTTCTGTACTCTGCTCTCTAAAATTATCCCTTCCCAGTTCTTCTTCTGCCCTGGGTACATTGTGCCAGCTTAGCACCTCTGAGCTCAGGGCTCCACTTCAATCAGAGTATCCTGGCCTCCCTCCACTCTATAGCACCAATATCTCTCTCTCTTTAAACCAAAAGTTCTTAACCCTTTTTATGTTATAGATCCTTTAGGCAGTCTGCTGAAACCTATGAGATCCTCAGAATGATTTTTAAAAATATATGTTGTAGTAATGTAATTTTATATATATATATATGCATATATATATAATAGTAATTAGAGAAAAAATAAAATATTAAATCACAAAAACCATTCAATGGTACGATACGGCAACTAAAATTTCTAATGAAATCTTGGGCTACATTGAGAAAATCATATAGTGGTATACAAATTATCTGGGACAAAATAAAATAATTAATAAATTCAATAAATCTTGTAACATTTTACATCTTTGCAAATGATATATTATAAAATATATAGGGTTATAAGCAACCAACTGTTAATAAAAATAAAGGCATACTTTTTCCCATCTAAATTCATACAACCACCCTGTCCATGGATTCCAAGTTAAGAACCCATGCTCTAAAACCTCCTCTTTTATTCGGAACAGCCCAGCCCATCTTCCTAACCACAAAGTAACCAGGCAACCTAGCATATTAAAAACTATTCAAATTACATACTCTGTTCTGGTATCTTTTTCCTGAGAACATTTCCCTATTCTGAAACCCATACTAACATTTCATCATTACTTTGTATTGCTCTCCTGTCCCCTATTAAACGACAGTCATTTGTGGAGAAGAAGGGCTTTTTCTACAAATTATTTTTTCACCTGTCATTTCAAGAACACAGTTTCTCAATTTCATCCTTGTATTTTTTAAAGTAAACACAATACCGCTACCAGGAAAGACCATTTCATTCATACCAAATGACACTGTTTGAATAAACCACACAGCAATATGTTATTAGGATATGAATAGACCTAGTAAGAAATTTGTAGTTTTATTGGTAATTCTTGGTAAATTCTCACTGAATTTCTGTGTTATCCAGTAATTGCACTGTCTTGTCTAATTTAGGGTTATAATCACCTGAACATTGTGAGGAAAAGCCATTCTTGTGAGAAATCTGCTCTCTTCATATAACAACATTTCAAAATGCATTTGGAAAAAAATAATTATAGATTCTTTCTTTCCTCCTCCTGCAAGGTGAAGAATATACTCATCTAGGCATGCATAAGCATGGTAAGCAAAGGTCCCACACCCACCGTGTATTCCTTAGCTAAACCACAGATACCCAGGACCTGAATATTGGCAAGTTGTGGGCTAGAAGGCCCTTGTTATTTTTCATGGGACTTTTTGGGCCCCTTTTGGTCATTTGTTTGATGACACTCTTCCCTCAAGATATAATCAGGCGATTCTATTATCCATTAGTAGAGCTTAGGGAAAGAAAGAAAAGACGGAGGATTTGAACGAAGCAGGATGTATCTGAAACATCTAGGTGCCACAGTGGACAGATCACTGGCCCTGGAGTTAGGAAGGCCTGAGTCGAAATCTGTGCTTAGCTACTTACTAGCTGTGTGATAGTAGGCAAGTCACTTAAAGTTGTATTTGCCTCAATTTCCTCAGCTGTAAAATGGAGATATAGCAGTACCTTCTTGGCAAAGTTGTTGGGAAGATCAAATGCAATAGTATTTGTAAAAGTCTTAGCACTGTACCTGGCACATAGTAGGTGTTATAAAAATGCTCATTCCCATTTAGAGAAATGTGTGGATCACACTTTACAGCTTTTAGGTAAAGCTTAGCATTTGAGAGATGAAAAGTCCTTAGAGATAGATGAAAAGTCAACTAGCCCTATTTCTCATATTAAAGATAAAGAAAGGGAGAGTATGAATGACTTGCCCAATGTCTCATTTTTCAGAGACACAGTTTCCTCATCAATAAAATGAGGAGCTTGGACACAGAGGTTCTTAAGGCCTCTTAACCCAAAAGATGGGATTACAATGATGATGAAGAATTGGGGATAGTGCCAAGACTGATAATGGATAGAATAGAGCTGTAAATAGCATAGGACAAAGGTACTTTCCTCCAGACTTCTGTCAGGGCAGAGGAGATCTATCTCCATGATGTTTATCTTTTTATTTATTTTGGAGGGGGTAAGGCAGGGCAATTGGGGTTAAGTGACTTGCCCAAGGTCACACAGCTAGTAAATGTGGGAAGTGTCTGAGGCTGGATTTGAACTCAGGTCCTCCTGACTCCAGGACAAGTGCTGTGCTCACTGCACCATCTAGCTGCCCCTCTCCATGATGTTCAGCTGTCCCTGGACCATCACTCTCCCAGGTATTTCATCCCTGAGTCAAGGGTCCAACCTTTCCCTTTTCCAAACCACTAAAAAAAGAATGGATAGATAGATAACAAGGATAGATAGATAACTAGGATAGATAGATAAATAGATAGATAGATGGACAAATGGACAGGCAGGCAGGCAGACAGACAGACAAACAGATAGATAGATAGATAGATAGATAGATAGATAGATAGATAGATAGATAGATAGATGGACAAACGGACAGGCAGGCAGGCAGACAGACAGACAAACAGATAGATAGATAGATAGATAGATAGATAGATAGATAGATAGATAGATAGATAGATAGATAGATAGATAGATAGATAGATAGATGGACAAATGGACAGACAGACAGACAGATTGATAGATGGGTAGATAGCATTTACTATGTACCAGTCACTAAAGTAAGTTCTGGGGATACAAATACTTGAAAACCAGATGGTCCCTACTCTAAAGGGGATTACAAATGTAGAAGGGGAAAAGAAAGCATAAAGGAGTGCTGGAAAGGGTCCAGAGAATGAGTTAGGCTGGGACTAAAGTGAGCATGTATGACTCCCCTTGTGAAATGGTGATCAGGGTGAATGACTCACCAATTAGGAGAGTAGGTCCCAGGACGGAGTCATCTGGTGATGCCCATAGCTGCTGGGAGTAAACAGAGTCTTTTGGACATTTGTAGCTATCATCTGTTTCCCTGCCTTCCATGTTGAGAGATGCCCACAATGCCAAAATCATAACTTCTTGGGTATTTGTGCACTAGTCAAGATGATACTTTTATATAGTGCTTTAAAGTTTGTAAAGTATTTTTCTTCCATTTAGAGGACATTCTTGTTTCAAAACTATTGTTTGCAGAGAAAACATAAAAATAAAAATAAAAAATAAAACAAGAGGCATGCAAAATGACATTTCAGTTATAGGCCAGTCCGTTATCTGCAATATACTTGCACAAATCCATTTTGCAAAAATATTCATTTCTCTCCACCCACTCTAGAGTAGGATGAAATAGCACATTCCATCTTTCAAAGGAGGCTGTTCTCACACATCAGCATTGTTGAGAATCTTTCAAACTGTAGTCTTCCACCCATGGCAATTTCCTTGCTATATTTTACTTCCCAAGGTAATACAATTGAATAGAGGATCACCCAGCCATGTAAATTCTAAATATCATATCAGAGCCAAGCGGGAGCAGAATAAGTACTGATTTCTGTTCATGATAATGACATTTAAAAGTCTAAAAATTACAGGGGGTGTTTATGGAGATGGACTTATTATAAAATAATTGCTTCTAACTTCTGGAAAACATAAAAGAGAAATATTTTGGTGCAGCTGTCTAGAAGAAAAGGTTTACTTAAGAAGCAGAGACAACAGAGGGATTCAGAAAACACTTCAAAGGTTATCAGGAAAAAATCAGGGAATTTTCAAGGGAGAATGTGACTCAAAGCATTTGCCCAAATCTCCCAAACTTAAAAGCATTATTTTCCATCAGACATCTAATTTAGATTATATACCAAAACCCTATAATAAACCTCCCACAAAGAAATAATAGTACAATGCATGCATTATGGTTGTTCAGCACAATATTTAAATACAATTGCCGTCCTCCTGCCAAAAGCCAGGAAGCACAACTTTCCATGGCAACCATAAAAGAAAGGTCACAATAATATTTTCCAAGGCAAGCTTTAGCCCTTAAGAGGGATTCACTATATTACTCCCAATGGCATATCATTTGCGATACAGTAGTTAAAGATAGAGTTTCATTTGAAATCACATTTTTAGGTCTCTCTTTGGACACAAAAAGCCTGGCACCTGGTTGCTATGTACAACTCTTGCAGGAGGCTTATTCATCGTGTATCCCATCACAGCCAGCGGCTAAGGCAGGGTGTAAATGGAAGGTAAGAAGAGTTTAATTTCAATTCACTTCCTAAACAGATTGCTCCCAGATCCAATCTGAGAATGTTATGAACTGAGCAGCTAGCTAAATGATTTCAGTGGATTTTGTTGGTTAGGCTTTTAGAGAATATGAGAGAGAGATTGTAGATAATATTTTAAAGGACAGCTAAGACATTACTTTAAGCAAAGATTCTCTGGGGCATATATATGCATATATGTGTATCTATACCTATACACAAATATACACACATATATATGTATATGCACACACTTATATGTATATAAAACTATTCTGACTTTGGAATGCCCTGTATACATGTGTATGTGTATATATGTGTGTATACATATGTTTGTAGGTATTTACATGTATGTGTATTCACACATATATACATACATGGGAAAGAAAGAGAATAAGCATTCACATAGAACCTATTATGTTCTAGGCATTGTGCTAAATGCTTTACAAATGTTATTTCATTCGATCTTTGCAACAATCCTGCAGGATAAGTGTTGTTTTTAATTTCCCATTTGACAGTTAAGGAAATTGAGGCAAATAGAGGCGAAGTAACCTGTCTGGGTCTGAGGTCAGATTTGAATTCAGGCCTTTCTGACTCCAGGCCCAGTGTTCTAAGCACTGCACCACCTACCTGCCTCTGAAGAATACCAAGAAAGGCAAAAACATGGTCCCCGCCCCAAGACTATTCTGCAGCTTATAGTTACGTGACTTACCAGGGGCACTAAGAAATTGTGACTTACTCAAGGTTACACAGCTACTTTGTGTCAGAGGTGGGATCTGAGCCCAGGTCTTCCTAACAAGAAGTCCACTCTCAAACTACTAAGCCAGCATTCCTTATAACTGAGAACATAAAGGGAAAAAAATCAGAAAAAAGACATGATCTCATGGTTTGCGGAGTTGAATGTGAGTTCAGTCTTCTGGCATCTAGTTGCAGTCAATCATTCATTTCCTCCTGACATTGTCTAATCAGTTTACCTCTTTCTGATTCAATTTATCCATCTACAAAGCAAAAAGGAGGAAGAAAATATGCATTGCTTCAGTGGTTGCTCAGAAGATTATTGGTGCTGACATCAATTTGATGAGCTGAGAACATGAGATGAAGTATAATTATATTCATTTCTATTATTGATTAAATACTCAATATTTAAATGGTTTGGGAGATCACAGGACCTTGGAGTTTGAAGAGATCATAGAGGTCATATAGTCCATACTTCTCATTTTATAAATGAGGAAATTGAGGTCTAAAAAACCAAAGCAACTCACCCTAGGTCATATAAAAAGTGACAAAGGTAGTATTAGAAATTGGGTATCAATCAATCAATACACATTTATTAAGTGCCCACCATTTGCCAGCCATTGTCATATGAGGCTCTCTGGCCATCTTCTGGCCTTCTTGCTCCAGACTCTGCTTTCTATCTGGCACTCCAACTCTTGCCCTGTGCTCTTAACCGGTAAGAGCTCTTAATCCCTAGCCCAGACATTGCTTTCTAGCCAACCTCAACCCATGCTATTTATGTACCCTTGCCAATCCCTCCTTTATCACCCTCCTTTGCTTTGGGAATAGTAATAAAACTGAAGCTACTATTCTTAGACATGATCAACCAATATTCATCCCCTAACTTCCCAGACCAAAACATCCCTCCATGGCCACGACTCCACTACATGTCTTGCCTCTTTGTATTAAAATATAAGCTCTCTGAGGATAGTCATTGTCTTGCTTTTTGTAGTTGTATCTCTAGAACTTAGCCTAGTGGCTGACACACAGTGAGCACTTTTAATGTTTTTTTTTTAATTCATTCAAGTCCAGTATTAATTTCAGTTCACTATAAGCATTATTATGCCATCTTTTTTTTTAGTATATATGCCGTTACTCAATGTGCAATAGATCCTGGGACAATGAGACCTTTATACCAAATTTAATTAATCACTAATGAAAATATTCCCTTTACAAAACAAATATGCAATCTCAATTAAAATGGCAATAATTACAGAAAAAAATTACTGCAGCAAATATGGAGTCTATCATCCAGTTTTCTTTTTCCATCATCTAAAAATGTAAGACAGTATAGCAACTGAAGGTACTGTAAGCTCATCAGTCATCTCATTTTTTTGAGGTTAAAGGCTACCTTAAATCAATATCAGTTTTTCCCCCATGAAATCTAGTTTAAAAGCATAAAAATAATCCTTCTCTCTTGATATCTGTACCACATGTAAAAATAGTCACTCCATGGATGACTTAAGATGAGTTAACACTGTTCATGTACATTTCAGACTTCTTAAATTCCACTGGCTAGTCTCGTTCTTTCCATGGAAACATTAGGAATAAAGGTCACATTGGAATTTTTGGCAGTTCTCAATTAGTCTTTTACTCATACCATGCTTCTTCTTGGACTCACAAAGCAGATTTCTAAAGTTTTCTGTCTGCTGCTAGTTTTCTCTAAGATGTCTAGCAAAAATTTTTAGTGTGAGTGTCCCTACAATTTAAAATGATAATAAAATGCCCCCCACACACATACACCTTACCACCAGACCCATTTCCTGGAGGTGGGGAGGAAGGAAATCTTTGAAGTTATATACTTAGTAATGGTTTCTTTGTAATGTTCATTTGTTTTAGATGAATGAAAAGGAAAATGACATTCAGAGTATCCTAAAAGACTTAGTGAAGTATAAAACTTAACTAAAACTTTTGAAACACTGTATTGTATATAGAATGCATACATTTAAAGCTAGAAGGAAACTCAGAGAGAAACTCTTTCATTTTACATATGTGGAAATTGGGGTCCAGGTGCAATATTGCCCCAGTTACACAGCTAGTAAACAGCAAAAACAGGTTTTAAGTAGAGGTCTTTAGATCCTAAACCCAGAGCTCTTTCTTGTATTGCATGATGTTGCCCTCTCAAAAAGATAAAGGAGGAAAATTCATCTTATTTCTTCTCTAAATGATCCAGCAAAATAAAGAAAAATCCTACCTTTTGAAAGGTATATGTTTCATATTTGTTAAAGTCTGCAATGCTCAGGCAGCAAAGAGCTAAGAGGAAAAGCTACATGATACATCCAGTACATACGTATGACATACATACATGACATATAACTCTTTTAGCGATTGTTAATTTTTCCCCCACTGACTAAACGAGTTATTCGTTTTACTTTATGATTCAGCGTGCCACACTCCTGTATTTCTGACGTCACTTCACTGCGTTGCCATAGGAATGATGACGATCGGCATCACGGCAATAACAAGAAAAGGAAAGAACTAAAGACTTCTTAACAAGCCTCTTTATACTAGCTACCACATTTGTTTACCATGGTCAGTAAGCAAATGTGGTCACTAGCATACAAAATGAAATCCACACAAGTCCATCCGTATTTACACTTTTTCCCTACAAACAGCTCTTTAAATGCATTTAGGGGTGGGGGAAGGCTGCCGTCTGACAAAGTTCAGAGGAGAAATGTGGCTTCAGGAGGTTAGTTGAGGAATCTAGATCATGGAGCAAGTAGCAGAGTTTTGAACAGAGGTCATAGAACCAAAATCCCACCCACTAAGAGTGAGAAGAGACCCCAGGGTCTTTTAGTCCCATCCATCCCAACCTAAAGCAAAACTATTCTCTTTGATATCTTGTAAAGTATGTGTCCAGCATCATCTTCATCCTCTTTAGCAACGGAGATCAGCAACCACACTATTTTATGTAATTTTTAGACAAGTTGAATTTCAGGTATGCTTTAACTTAGGCTAAACCAGATTAGCTTTCCTGTAACTCCTATTCACCAAGCCTAATTCTTCTCTCTGGGGCCAAATAGAATAAATTTAATACCTCATCATCATGGTGTCTCTTTAGATAGATGTGGAAGCTTATCATGTACCTATCTCCTAAGCCTTGCCATTTCCAGGCCAACATTTCTAGTTTTTTCAATAGTCTTCAGGTAGCATTACTATTAGTCACTTTCTCTTGTAAATGCTTCAATTAACATTAGTACCTATCTCCCAGGGTTGTTGTGAGGATAAAATGAGATAATATTTGTAAAGCACCTTTCAAACCTTAATGCATTACAGCTATCATCATCATCATCATTATCATCATCATCATTATTTGTCAGTATCTTTCCTAAAATGTAGTACCCATAACTAAATCCAGTAATTAGGATACGGGCTGACTAGAAGTGAGTACAGTGGGATTATCACTTCCATCATTTTAAGAAATTTCCATTGAGGCTGCTCTCAATTACATTGAGAAGCAGGGTGCTATAACAGATAGAGAGCCAGCCTTGAAGTCAGTCCTACCTCTGATTAGCTGGGTGACTTTGAGCACATCCTTTAATCACTCATGCCTCTAGCCAGTTCTCAAATATATCAAGTTACTATTCTGCATCAAAGAACTGTTTCCATCCCAAAGTTCCCTCCAATTTGGTTTATGCCCTCCCCAAAATTATATTGTCACCCCTTGGTGTTACATTGTTGATTTGTAATCTTTTGGTGGTGCTACATCAGGTAAAACTATTATCTTCAAAGAATAAAAATCAATGGTGACCAAAAGCCAATGGACATATATCAAGGGTGTAGAGAGTCTATCACATATTAATTACTGTGTTACCTTGTTAATGAGAAGTGGTATAAAAACTAAAATCAAGGTGCTTTAGGACTGGAAAAGGAAATGTGCCAAGCATGTAGCAGAAATTGGGAATAATAGTTGGAAGTCCTGAGTGCTGTACTGGTAGCTACATAATGTCAAAAGACCAAGAAGAAGGGGTCCTAGCATATTTGGCAACCTCTTAAAAAGACCAATGGGAGGATGTAAGCCAGAATCACACAGGATGAATAGGCTAGGGTGATTTGCAGTCTCTATTGTTAAAGTGAGTACTCATAGTAAAAAAAATGATCTGAGATATAAATGAACAAGGATGTAGCCTTGTATTTAATTATTTTTTTGAACTAAAAATATTTTAGATTTGTTTATATCTATTCTGTGTTACTCTGGGCAAGTCAAAAGACCAATAGGAAGTACGGTAGCATACTGTGTAAACCCTTTCAAAAAAACAGATGAGAGTACATAGGCCAGAATTGCACAGGATGAATGGGCCAGGATGATTGATCTCTCAGTGCTCTGGTTAATTCTCTATGACTATAAATTACAGAGAAGGTGATGACTGCACTGGTAGAGGCATTTTCCTCATCTGGGAGTTCCATATACCAATTTAGAAAATTAACCTATATGGTTAACCTATACTTGTCCTGTTACTTTGTCCCCTGTCTTCTAAATTCTATGCCATTTCTTTAGTCAGTAGATCATAATTTTTTTCACCTGAATATTCCTCTGCATTTACATGATGCCAGTGCATCAGTTTCAGAATAATAAAATTTTAAAAAAAATGCCAACAAACCAACATGAGCTGGCATTGTGGAGAATCCACTGTACACTGAACCCCAATGTCATGCAAGTAGTTTCTTTATCTATAAAATGAAGAGGTCAGAAAAAGAATACTAAAAAGAACAAAAGATTGAGTAAGTTAAGTCTCAGCCCTGGAGAAGGAATGAACAACCACTGTTCTCCTTCCAGTAAAGAAGTGGGCTGCGGAATGTTGTATACAGTATCAGATCTGTCCTGTTGATGCTTCTGCTTAGGTTGTTTTCTTTCTTAATAGAAAGAAGGATCATTGAGATAGGGGTGAGGACTGGGGAAAATATATTTGGAAATAACTGTGATGTCAAAATAAATGGCATCAGAAAAATTAATCTTTTAATAAAATAAAACAGGGGAGGTGAACGAGATAATCTTTTATTCTATGAACTAGTTGTCTTCCAGAGCTAATATCCTATGAACTACATTCAATCAAACTGATTTATGTGTGACAGAAAAAAACTCAACAAAGAGCCCTTGGAAATCTATGTTAATGGTAAAGAACATTTTACGATTATGCATTATTCCAAATTCTTACAATTCAAAGATAATGTGTAGTTTTAATGGCAGTATGGACAGAGGAGGGCTTGAATTACTAGAATCAAGATTTTTTCAGTGTCTATGAGTAGAGAACACCTACCTAGAATAATAAAACACTGAATGGATCAGAAGAAACATTTATATTAAGTACATGCCAAAAAATATGTACATTTGAAAGGCGGTAAGTAAAACATTTTCCTAGAAAAAGTCAAAACTTAGCTTCTGCTGGTTCTTTAGAGGAAAGATAACTTTTTTTGTTTCTTAAATATATACAGGGTGTCCCAAAAGTCTCAGTACAGTGTTAAGTTTGTTAAAGCTATATGTGTGTATTAAAGCTATTTGCGTATGTGAGTATGTATTATTGGAACTCTTTTTTTGTTCAGTACTGTTATTGCCCACTACCTACCCAATAGAATGCTTTCTTGTAACAAAAATCAATTAAACAAAACAAAACAAATACTTGATCACATCTGAAAACACATGCCTAACTGCATCCCTGTAGGCTATGTCCTTTCCAAGTGGAGGGAGCTATGTATGTATCTTTACCACCTCTAGAGTCAAGTGACTATTCCCTTCATCTGAATTTCAGTGTCTCCTAGTGTGATTTCCCTTTACATTATTATGGTTATTGTATATATTGTTTTCTTGGCCCTGCTTAAATCATTTTGCATCGGTTTGTTCTGAGGATAACCAATTTTCTTTCAAATAGTCTAAGATTTTCTGAAAGAAGCAAGAACTGATGAAAAATCAGAATTATTTCAGAAATTTTGAGGAGAAAGAGAACACTATAGCAAATCACAAATGCCTATTCAAGGAAAAAAAAGCAGTCTGCTTGGTCTATCTGGACCTTACATATTTGAGTACATAGCTGAAAGCCAGATAGTAAGCAAAAAATACATCTTATATCCAAAATACATGTTGTAAAGTCCATGCGCTAGAAGTTCATATACGTTATACATTGGATAGTCATTCAGGTCCTCACTCAGAACCCTGTTGATTTTTATTTCACACAAAATGCTAACCATTATTTGGCTTCAAAATTAACTACTGATTAGAAGCAGAAAATTAGAAAATGAGAGACACACAGAGAGAGAATTCTATAGACATGCTCACTGACAGGGAGAAATGACAGTTGAGAGCTGGAGAGAAAGGGAGGACATAGGAAAGCTATACAAAGAATACACACAAACTCAAAAGGCCCAGCAGTCTGATACCATTTAGCCTAGGAGAAAGCAGCCCAACACAATGCAATGAGCCCTGTGGGCAACACTAGATTACATATTCATAATGAGGTGAATTGTAGAGGCCTTGGGTCATCAAGAAAAGGGTAATTTCTGTTTAATATACTCTAAGGAGACAAGTAACTATATAACATGCTCTAGAAAGACTTTTTAAAAAAGGAATAATGTGTGCAAAGTATTTTGCTATACTTCAAGCAGTACAGAAGCATAGGTTGCTATTGTTATTGTTAATAACAATAAAGATTTCTATCCCAGATGTCTAAAATCATAAGAGTTTGAATATTTAAAGGGATAAGTTCTCCACTATGTGGAGAGTTATCTAGAGTGATTTATTCCTAAAGTCAAGGTTTTTTAAGATATTCATTCATCTTGAAACAAAGCACTTTTGGGGTACAGATAGCGCTTCAAAGGGAAATGTTCCTGCACTCAACCAAGTTCCAGACGAAGGACTGACTCACTAGTCCTTGACACTTTTTCTAATACTTCCCTTGGCTTTAGAGAGGGAATGTTTTCTGTATTTGCTCAATAGTATATTTTGTTGCTACTTCAGTCACTTTCTGATAAATAAGCAATAATCCCTATAGTATCTTCCCTTGGAAAATTTAAAAAGAAAATTCTACTGGTAAGCAAAATTGTCTTCAGAAGTTCTTAACCTTTGTTTTTTTGGTATGATGGGCTTCTCTGGCAGTCTGCTGGGGCCTAAAGGTCCCTTTTCTGAATATTGTTTTAAAATAGTTAGAAAATAGTGAAAATAAAGGTGTAATTTTTTCACATTCAAGTTCATAGAACCCCTGAAATCTATCCATGAACCTCTTGGTGGATCCTAAGTTAAAAACGAGTACTCTTAGAGCCGTTTGCACCTTAGAATGGAAGCTCTTTGGGAATAATATACACAGGTAATTGGGTATAGAAATCTCTCTTACCCTACAGGAAAGTAGCAGGGGAAAGGGGTAAAAGAAAGGGGAAGGGGGGTGATGGAAGGGAGGGCAGATTGGGGTGGTCAGAAAGACAACACTTTTGATGAGGGAGAGTGAAAGGGAGAGAAAATAGAATAAATGGGGTTGGGGATATAGGATGGAATGAAATTCAATTAAGTAATAGTAGCTGTGAAAAAAATTTGAAGCAAGTTTCTTTGATAAAGGCCTCATTTTTCAAACATATAGAGAACTGAGTCAAATTTATAAAAATAAGAGCCATTCCTCAATTGATAAATAGTCAAAAGATATATTCATTTCTCAGATGAAGTAATCAAAGCTGTCTATAGCCATATGAAAAAATATTCTAACTCACTATTGATTGAAGAAATGCAAATTAAAACAATTCTGAGGTACTGCCTCATACCTATTAGATTGTCTAATAGGACAGAAAAGATAAATGACAAATGTTGGAGGGGATGTGGGAAAAATAAGACATTAATGCACTATTGGTGGAATTGTGAACTGATTCAACCATACCCTTTGACCTAGAAATACCACTACTTGGACTGTATCACAAAAGAGATAAAAAACAAAAAGGAAAAGGACAGATATATACAAAAATATCTATAGCAGTTCTTTTCTTGGGGTAAATAATTAGAAATTGAAGGGACGCCCATCAATCGGAGAACAGCTGAGCAAGTGATGGTATGTGATTATGATGGAATGCTATTGTACTATAAGAAATGATGATCTGGATGCTCTCGGAAAAACCCGGAAAGACGTGCATGGACTGATGCAAAGTGAAATGCGTTGTTTATGAAGTAACAGCAAGACTGTGAGATGATCAGCTATGAATGACTTAGCTATTCTCAGTAATACAATGATCAGAGACAACTCCGAAGAACTTACGATGAAAAATGCTATCCATCCCCAGAGAAAGAACTGATGGCGTCTAAATACAGATTGAAATATACTTTTTTTACTTTTTTTATTTTTATTGTCTTTTTTGTCTATGTTTTCTTTCATAACATGACTATGATGGAAATGTTTTGCACAACTACATGTATAACCTATATAGAATTGCTTACCTTCTCAACAAGCAGGGGTGGGGAGGGAGGAAGGGAGAGAATTTGGAACTGAAGGTTTTAAACACAAATGTTAAAAATTGCTTTTACATGTAACTGAGGAAAAAATAAAATACCAAATAAATACAAAAAAAGAATGGAAACTCTTTGAGGATGGATACCACTTCCCTTTTGTCTGTATCCTTAGCACTTAGTACAATGCCAGGCAAATATCAGGCACCTAATAAATACTTGAAGATTGATTAATACAGTGATTGTGACTGACAGTACATCTAACTTTCCACTGAGAGTTTACCATTTGTTAACAGAAGGGTGTATATTTTAGCCTTAGTAATCTGTATCCCACATTTTCAATAATATTTCCATTGAACTAAAAGGCATTGGTTAAAGGAAGTTTCATCTCTGCACATGGGGAATGAACTTTTTTTGGGCAAACTTCCAATGATTTATCAAAATAGAAACTAGGAAAAGGGGCTGACTACATTACCAAGCAGCAAAGATTTAGTTCTGTGGATTTCAGTAGACACTGAGCAGCCATGAACTCAAATTTACAGTCATGTTAGAGCAATCAAGAGTAGTTGTGGGAAAGGAAAAAAAACCAAACATTTTACAGAGTTGTTCTCTAACCATCTACTTTCGAGAGTCTAGCAGAAAGCACATCAGAGGTGGCATCAGAGAGAGCCTTGCATTTGAATCCCTAGCTTAGTGACTTATTAAATCTTTGATACGTTGCTTGACCTCTAAGCCTCAGTTTCTTGATCTATTGAATGAGGAGCTAACACTTCTAAAAGCTCTAAAGTTCTTTAAAATTGTCCTTGAAGATAGATTGTTTTCTTCATTCTGTTTCCCCCTAGTACTTAGCATAGCACCCGACATATAGTAAGCACTTCACAGGTGGTAGTTGAATTGAAATGAATTTTCCTTTCCAGTTTTATATTCAATTTCCTCAAATTTTGTCCCTAAAAGCTCCAAATACAGTTAAATCAACTCCAGAATGGGGGTGGGTGCTGGGAGCTCATTTGGGAGCCAGAGAAAGTTTGCCTCTACCACTGAAGAGCACAGGATGCTGATTTTGAGAGTTTCCTTTACCCCCATAAGGGTAACATGATAAAGCCATTTCCCTGATGAAATGTAGCTACGCCAAAAAGGAAAAGAAACTGCTTTCCCTCATCTGATTGCCCATTCAGAATTTTCAAAGACTACATTAAGGATACAAATTAACCACAATTTTCACCTCTTTTTACCATTTCCTACACCTGGAAATTCCACATGAGTTACAGCCATGTGTGGGGGTTTCATTGACAACTTACTTTCTCATTCATTTGGAGACAGAAAACACACACACATACACACACACATACACAGAGTGTGTGATAAAATTTGCTTTTTGTTTGGGGGGAAAACCTTCTGCCAACCACTAGGCCTAATTGTGAGGAATACTGTTATTATAAAACAAAGCCTAGCAGAGTTATAATCACTGTGAAAAGCCAAGCAAGAGCAAACAACTAGCCAGGCGTTATTTAGTAATTAGCCATGGGCCATGTCTCTCTAATGTTGATATAATTTTAACAAGAGGGGCTATAGCCCCAAAGCTCAATGAATTCATGTTAAATTAGGATTTTCTGAGTGAAAGAAGAAAAGCATCCTTCCAGACCCCTGCAGGAAGCATGATACTCTAAAACCTTTTGACTATGTGTCTAGAAATGAACTCATACGTTCCAGGATTTCTAAGTGCTCCTGATGACGACAATGATAATGCAATTAGAGTCTGACTCAGGCCACCTGGTACTTATCCCCAGCTGCAATCAGGTTAGAGTGTGTGGTCCACTTCTTGGTAGTAGTACTAACTCTGCTCACATGAATGATTACATTCTTTGATTGTTTATCTCCTAGATTGTGAAAGAGGGATGAATTGATGACTAAAATATGCGCAAATTCGTCACAAAAAAGGTTCTGTGATCAGGCTTATATCTTTGCCTCCACTTGGATGTTTTAGGGGAGTGTTCTCCATGTACCTCGTATGTAGTCTGCTCCTGGATCATAAATTCTGGAAGATAATTTAGAAACTATCTAGTCCGACCACTTCATTTTACAGAGGAGAAAACTGAGCCTGGAAAGGTGGGGTTATTTGCTCAAGGTACCCAGGACTAAATGGCAGAGATAAGATTTGAATCTAGGCCTTTTGAATAAAAAATTCCATTTTCTTCCCACTGTACCATTCAAAAACAAACAAAACTCAACCAACCAAACAAATTAAAACAACAAAAAACCCCTACAAATCTGGGAGTTTGAAAGGACCATCATCCTTCCCCAACTGAAGACAAAAAAGCTTTTGTAAAACAGTTCTAATCGGAGAAGATCGATGATTTAAAAAAAATGAAAAGGGAGTAAGCTGACAACTCTACTGAATTGTGGTCCATTATAGAATGGTGGTGATAGAGGATAAGTATGGAGATGGGAATAACATACCAAGAAGAAAGGATTATTGGGAGTCCGCTTTTTAAAATCTTGTTTTATGACTTCAAAATATCTATGCTTTCATTGGTATAGCAACATACTCTCTTGGTACTGACCACCACCCACTCATCTCTCAGGGGATGGTCTTCCTAAAGATAAAAGTTCACTGTCTTATAGTAGAAAACGTAGGACTGGGAGTCAGAAGACCTCATATTTGCTAGGCAAATGGTCTTGGAGAAGTCACAACCTCTCTGAGACTTACTTTCTTTGTCTTTATTACTGGGGCAGTTATATTTTCATCATCCGCCTCACAGAGCTTTAATGAAGAAAATGCTTTAAAGAGTAAGCTATAAATGTGAATGCATATTATTGTTTAAAGTATGATATAAATGTGTGTCATCACTGTTACTTTGTTGACTCCACTTTGCATCTACACCCCGCCTAGTTTCAGCTCCATAGAATGAGATACTTCCATTCTGGGTACTCTGTGGTATTCCATCCCCTTTCTACCTCTTTTTGTGTGTAGTCTCCTTTTTTAAATGGTAAACTTGTGGAGGACAATGACTGCTTTTCTCCTTATCAATTGTATCCTCAGCTGCTACGTGCTTTGCATACATGATCTGACCACTACAAAGTACAAGAAGAATATTACCTCTATTTGCCTGAATACTGTCCTTTTCCAAATTCATCTTAAAATAGCCTTAGCCATTTTAGCAGTCATGTACTACTGACTCATTTTGAGCTTATCATCTACTTAAACTTTTAGGTCCTTTTCATACTGTTACCAAGCCAGGTTCCTCCCATTTGCCCCAATGTGCAATTGAACGTTTAAAAAAATCTAACTGTAATACTTTACTTTCATCTCTTTAAAATGTAGTCATGTTTATTTCACCTTATCATTTTAAGCCATCAAGAAATTGTTGAATACTGAATCTCACATCTAACACATTTGTCATCCTTCCCCAATCTTATGCTAGCTACAAATTTAATGAGCATTCCCTCCTTGTCTTCATTCAAGTTGTTTAAAAAATTCTAAACAGAATAGGACTGTGTAAAGAGCCTTGTGTCATATCACCTGAGACACCCTCTTCGGGTCTAACACTGATCAATTCACTTTCTGTTTGTTCTGCTACATATCTATGAAGACTCCTAAGTATCTATCCAACATAAACTTCTCTAACCTATCCACATCATCATGAGAGACCCTGGCAAATACATTATCTGTGGCATTGCTTTAATCTACCATTTTAGTAACCCTATCAAAAAAGAAAATTAAGTTAGTTTGGAATCTTTAGCTCTTAGTGTGATGGCAATGTTTCCTAATGTTTATTACTTTATTTTCTAGATGCTTACTAGCCACTTGTATGATAATTAATTTGAGAGTTTTACCATAAATTAATGTCAAGATCATTAATCTTTTGTTTCCAAAGTCTGACTTTTTACCCCCATTTGAAAATTGAAATGGTATTTGCTTATTTCCAGGACCTCTCAATATTAACTAGCCATTTAATAGTAAGCTAGTCAATTAACCTCTGAGTCTTAGTTTCTTCATTTGAAAAATGAAGTTAATATTATCTACCCTACCATGATGCTCTGGCCACACAAATGAGTTAAATTAGGTGGGATGAGCAGTGGAAGACCACACATGTGCTCTCCCTAACTCAAAAGACACTTGAACCTTGGAACAAGGAAACAAAGGTACTTTGGTCACTCTGCTTTGAATCTCAATGAGCTCATCTTCCAAGTTTACAACCTGTAACTATTTTATGGACCCTGCCTCAGCCCTTCAGACCCTGACTGCTAATTGGTTTATAACTTGTGACTTGCTAATGGACAGGCTGCTGCCTCAGACTTCAGACCCTGCTCTTAATTGGTTTCTAGATAGGGAAGAACCCCAGGATACATGAAGATATAGTAAAAGAGTACCTCAATGAATTTAGGTTACATTATGTCACAAGGTACTCAAAGATTATGAAAAGGTGTTTATTATTGTTAATAATAATAATAGCTAGCTAGAATTTATATAGCACTTTGAGGTTTACAAAATGTATCACAAATATTATCTTATTTTTATCCTCATAATCACCCTGGGAGACAGTTGCCATTTTAGAGATGAGGAAACTGAAGCAGACAGATTTCAAGTCATTTGCTCAGGGTGAGTGCATCCCGTGAGTGTTTGAGGTCATATTTTCAATTCATGATTTCCTGACTCATGGACTAGTGCTGTATCCACCGTACCCACCTAGATGAGCCTTAAATACCATGGAGAAACTGGAGGTTGGCTGCAGGACTATATAGGCAGGTGTGGTCTGGATTTTTAAAAAGGGAAAGAGGATGGGTTGTTCCTACCAATGGTCAGTGAGCTTGACTTTAACTCCTGGCAACGTTCTAGGATATACTAACACAGAGATAATTTGTGAGAACTTAGAAATGAAACAAGTGATCACTATAAGTCTACAGGCTTCAAAACCAAGAGAATAGTTTTCTTAAGTCATTGGCACTGTCAAATGGTTCAAGAGGTCATGCATGCCTGAAGAATCTCTTCCTTTGTGACAGGATTGCTGTCAGAACTAGACAGAGGACCAGATCATGCCAACTTGGTGCATCTCTGATAGGGAATTGTCCCCATCCTGTTCAATATTGGGATCAGTTTGAATGGTGACATACAATGCATAGCTAACTCATCTGTAGATGGTAATTGGGACAGCTAACATTTCAGAGGACAGAACAAAAACCCCAAAAGTCCTAGATGAGCTAAAATTATATATTAAATGTAATAAGATGAAATTGAATAGATATACACGTAAAGTCCTATGACTGGGTTCCAAAAATCAACTGTACAAATAGAGATTGGGGTAGGTTTTGTGAAAAGGACTTGTGAAACTGCAAGGTCATTATGAGTTAACAGTGTGACATGGTGGCCCCAAAATTTAATTTTATCTGGGGACAGTTACAGTTGATAGTGTTCACAAAGAGAAAGATGTGAATACCGCTGTACTCTGCTCTAGTTAAACCCTATCTGGAAGAGCTCAGTCATGAATAAATGAATGAATGAATGAAATGATGAAGTGTTTATTACATGCAAAGCACTGTGCTATGTTATGAGCACATTTTAGGAAGGATATTAACAACTTGTACCATATCCAGACATAGTCAGGAACAAGATGGTGAGATGACTGGAAACCACTATGACTTGTGGTTTTGTTTCACATGCATACCTCTGTCTATTTCACTATCAGAGATTGTTTAAGTGCTTAGTGATCAAGGGGACACCTTTCGCTAGAAGACTCAATGTCAAACATTTCCTTACAGACACTCAGCTTTCCTTCTTCCATGCTGGATCAAGTGGGTCAGGATACCAGCCTTATAGCGATATCCCAGGAAAAAAAAAAGTATTTTGCAAACTGTAAGGTGCCATATAAATATGAGTCATTCCTGAAGACTGTAACTCAGTAGGTTTTTTTTTCCTATAGTTGTGTGACCTTAGGTAAATCACTTTATCTTGTACTTAGCTTCATCATTTGAAAAATGAGGATATCGAACCAGGTAATTTCTAAGGTCGTTTTTACTTCTAAAGACTAGGGTGTAGTTCTTCTAGGCTGAGAGACCTGAAGACCTTTAATCCAGGCAGCTCCTCTTTTGCTGTTTTTTGTACTGGGGCTTCAACTCTGTTACCTAAGTTTTTTTCTTTTGCTGTTTGAATCTCATCTCTCTTCATGCAGAAAAAAAGAAGCAAGATAAGAATAGCCTTGCTTTCCCCTGTCATCTATTAACATGATAGCATCTTCAATCATTTCAATTCAATAAACATTTACTAAACTCCTACTATATGCTAGGCACTATGCTAGGCATTGAGTGATTCTCTCACTTACTTGTTTTGCTTTTTGCCTTGACTATATCCTTATATGTTTCAGAACCTAGTTCATTCTAGGTTTTAACCAGTTTTGGGTTATGTTGTCATCTTTTGATATTTTTTCATCTTAAAAAAAACAAACAAAAGTAAATAGACTGGAATTGATTAGGTGTGTGATTTTTGGCAGGTCTTTAAACCTCTATTGGCCAGTTTTTTATCTGTAAAATGAGTGTTTTGGACTACATAAACTTTAAGGTACCTTTTGGTGCTAAAATTATATAATCTTAATGTATGACTTCTGGAGATCAGTCTCACTTTTCAAAGTCACATTATATTTAATCCTCCTCTGGCCTCCTAATTAAGGTAGTCTCCTAACCATGTGTCTGTCCTTAGATCTCTTCTCTTTTTCCACATTTCCTTTCTTAGCAATCTCATCAACAGTTAAGGCTTCAGTTATCATGTCTATGCAGACGTAGCAAAGTGGACTCAGTGAACAATGCACTAACCCCAGAGTCAGAAAAACTGGATTTCAACGTTCAATCTCAGACACTTAATAACTGTGTGATCCTTGGCAATTCACCCAAACTCTGACTCAGTTTCTTCAACTATAAAATAGGGATAATAATAGTGATTACCTCATAGGGTTGTCATGAGGATCAAATGAGATAATATTTTATTGCCACTATGTACCAGGTACAAGTACTGTGCTTATCACACTGCCAGGTGCATAGAAAGCACTAAATAAATGCTTATTTCCTTCCTATTCAGTTGACATATATGTATATATGTACATGTATACATGTATATGTATAACTATGCATTTCCACATGTGTGCAGTATATCTACAACGGTGCCTCAAATTCAACACATCCAAATATAAACTCATCATATTCTTATTCAAACCAGCCTCTTATCTTCTTTAATTATATTGACGATCATGATCATCATAGCTGACTAAGCTCAAAATCTTGAAGTCATCATTGAACCTTCCTTTTACTTAAAATTCATATCCTATTAGTTGTCAGCTCCAATTCTACCTTTATAATATCTCTGCAATCCAGGCCCTCCTCTCTATTTACATGGCCATTACTGGAGTTCCCATCCTTATACTTCTCAAGTACACTGTTATTCTAGTCTCTTAGTCTCCCAACTTCCAACCACTCTCTTTTCTAGTTCATCCTCCATATAGTTACCAGGATCATCTAAATCAGGGGTGGGGAACCTCTGGACTCAAGGCTACATGTTGTTCTCTAGGTCCTTAAGTGTGGCCCTTTGAGTGAATCCAAACTTCACAGAACAATCCTTCACAAACAAATCCTTTTGTTCTGACTAAACTAAGGCATAGGTCTGAATATCCCATTTCCTTGCTTAAAACCCTGCCATCAATTTCAATTGACTCTCAGATAAAGTTCAAACTCCATCCTCTCCATAATCTGGTTCCAAGCCAAATTTCAAAGTCCATTTCATTTTATTCTCCTTTGCAAACTCTATATCCCAGCCATGTTAGACTATTTGCTCTTCCTCAAATGTGCCATATCACATTTTACCTCCATGCATTTGCACAAACTATTCCTTATGCCTTGGAATATACTCCATTTTTATCTCTACTTCCAGAATCCTTCTCTTTCTTCAAGGATAAGATGCCTCTTCCTCAAAGCATTCCCTGAGCATTCTACCCCTTGTTATTGTTCTTCCCCTCCTAAAATTACCTTGTGCTTGTTTGTTTGGGTACATGCTGCTTTCTATCAGTATTTTACTACAAGCTCTATACTTGCCTAAGTGGTCCAAGAATTCCTGCATGTCAAGTTCCTGGCTTCACCCTTGGGACTTCCCGGTCCTTAAATCTACCAACTGAACTTTCTTTTATATTGTCCCCCAATTAGAATGTGAACCCCTTGAGAACAAGAATTGTCTCAATTTTTCTATTTGTATCTCTTACATTTTGTACAGTGCTTAGAATGTAGTAAGCATGTAATTTTTTTACATTCATTCTTTTAGCCTGTACCTGTTTATGCACTCCTCTGGGTCCCATCTTCTTTATTTTCTGTGGGGTAAAATAAGAGCTGTCTTAGACTTGATATGTATTTATTACCCTGAGTGCTTGCATGGGAACCTGTGATCCCTTTTATCCATAAAGGGAGAAAATATATACAAGCTATATTTGGAGATTTCTCAGAGTAATTCCAGGTAGGGACAATGAGTTATAGAAAAAAAAATTACTTTTGGGGGGTAGGGCTTACTTCCAGAATCGCATTTGGTCCTTGTTAGCCCAGAACCTTTAATGAGGATAGGCCATGGAATTACACTGGCATTTAAGGTCCTCCACAACATACCTTTCCAGCTTTATTTCACATTATATTAGCCTAACTGGACTATCAGCTTGGTTGCTATTTCTTCTTATTCTCTCTTGCCTTCTTGTATTCACATCCATAAACATACTTCTGTCTCTCCACTTATTAGAATCTTTTTTTCTTCAAGGCCCAACTCAGGTGCCATCTCTTTCAAGGTCACACCACAGTGGAACACTGGCCTGCAGCCTTTTAGTGTTATTAAGAATATGTGCTGGAGTGGGTGTGAGAAGGAGGAGGTCCTAGGAAACAATGAAGTCAGAGGCACTTTCTATAGTCAACTATCCCTCCCCCCTGCCAGTGACCCCTCATTGTTCCAGGCCACAAACTCACCCATTCTAGACAGTGCCTCAGCTGCTGCTGGTAATGACTTACAGGGGTAAAGACAAATCTTTCTCAGCTCTCCAGGACCAAATGGATCAGCCCAACTACTTGGCTATCTCGAGGAAACTGTTTCCAAGTCTGAAAGGGAGAACAATACCTCACTTCAGCCTGAATTAGAAAGAGTTTCATCAAGGTTAAAAAGAAAAAAAGGTGATCCTTAAACCCCTAATCTTCTATCCAATCTCACAAATCCAATCTGATGGAACAGAGTCAGAAAACACCTGGGAAAACCCCACAGTTACTATGGAGACCACAAAATCCTGAGCAACTGTACAAAGCCTGTCATTGCTACCTTTCCTTTTTGGGAGTCCTATTTTCACACGGAAAAGGGCTCTGTATGCTGCCACTGAACTTGGTTCCAGACAGGCTGTGTTATCTATTCATTCATTCATTTTTTCACTCATTTATTTATTTGCTTATTTATTCATTCATTTATTTATTCACTCATTTATCCATCCATCCATTCACGCGTTCATTTATTTACTTTCTCTTTAGTAACCTTAGCTTAAATACAATTCTAATGACAATCACACTCAAAACAAAGCCTCACACCTGGATAAACAGGCTTCAGGCAGCTGACAGGACAAGCTGGTCATAAACAAGTCAATATTCACACACATTTTGGTTTCAAGGAAGAGGTTACTTTTGCCCTGCTGAAACACCTTTTCCCAGGTGGCAGGTGGAGTTGGACGGCCATTAAATGCTGAGAAATTTCCTAATGTTGCCCAATTATATTAACGCCTGTGATTGATGGCTTTCTGCTGATCTGCTGTAACCTCCTCTCTCACATACAACCCCTTAACCCCGCCCCCAATACCTCATTTAACAGTGGCTTAGGTGTTCTGCTGTGATTTCACACAGGGGTGACAATATAAATGGGGATGACTTGCCCAAGGTCACTCAGCTACTAAGTTTCTGAAGCCAGATTTGAACTCAGGAAGAGGAGTCTTCCTGACCCCAGGCCCCAGCCTTACTGCTCCACCTAATTGCCCATTACAGTATAGGCTAGTATGTTATTACTTGAATTTTTACAACCTGATTAAATAGTAAAAAAAAAAAAAAAGCTGATGATAAAAATCATGGGGCTTAAGTTTATAAATAACCGGACCTGCATTTCTGTCTTTTCGGCTTTGCCAAACCCTGAGAAGAATTAAAATGTAATTTCCAGCCTCACCCACGCCATACCTAATTAGGACAATGTAATCTGTTGCTCTCTGACTTGTTTGGAACAGGTAGAATGCTTAGAAGGTAATTCCTGAGCCTCCCCAATTGAGCCACAATTGAAAGTATAATTCATCGAAGAGGTGGGAACCTAATATATCTTTGTCCTAGTTGTAGGCTCAATTTTGAATCATTTGATGTCAGAAAAATCACCCGACCTGCCTATGCTTCTTTTCCAATCTGTTAAAAGGGGAAATAATATTTACACACTCCTCTCTTGGCTTGTTGACTTTGATGATTTGCTGAGTGAATATTTAACAAAGAAAATGGAGATACTCAGATGAAAGGTGTTATAGAAGTACAAGGTGTAATTGTGCTGGTGATAAGATCACACCCACAAGATTATTTTTAGCCCACTGCTGCAAGTTTCGAGAGAGACCATAGTTGTCAAAGTAATACAAGGGAAACACAAAACAAGCGTGTAAAGGTATAAATAAGGAAGTAACTTCAAAATACACAAGTGATTGAAACACAGATGAAAGAACTGGCATATTTGAAAATCTTTCTGAGCAGGGAGGTATTCATTTCTGGTAGGATTGGCTCATCAGCTTGAGGCAATGTGCTGAGGTCATCTTGGGGATTTGGCAGACTTCATTACCATAACAGTGTTTCTCAAGGTATCTGCCTTGACTGGCTTGCCATTTTAAAAAAAAATCATATTCAATTCTATAACAGGGGCATTGTAGGATCATTTGAAAATGTGCAATAAAAGTAGTTTGAGAACCTGCTCAAGGTATAAAGAGATGTTCCAGGTCTTATGAATAAAACCCCAGGTCAAGGAGTCAGAAGTCACTCTACAAGGAAGTACCTGGCAATAAGTTCTGAGTGACATCTTAGATGAATTTATATTTCTCTATTCAATGTTCATGATGTTTTCTTTCTTTTGAACCACATAAAATCAAATTTTGGGGGGTGAGGTAGGAAGAAGGGTAGTAAATAAAGCTCCTATCATTTGAAGATCTTAGATGATTCTCTGTACTTATCCACCTTAATAACGTCCCTATTAGGGAAATGTGTGACATCCACTGTCCCCATTTCAGGAAAAAGACAAATGTTTATTTGCTTCCTAGAAGCTCATTTAAAAATAAACCTGAAATGGAAGTCATATATCATTCAACAGCATTGGCCAAGGTTGGAAATGTGGTAGAGTTGATGGTGGAAATGAGGGTGGGTAAAGGATAGAGAGTATTGCAACTTCAAGGCCTTTTGGTTCTATCAGTATGCAAATCACTTAACAGTATATAAATATGTTAACAGCAATCAAGTCAGTAGTCCATCATTTCCATTTCCACCACTGGCTTGATAGGTAGCAGTGGTAGGAATGCATACATTTCAGAAGAGCTTAAAATATGAAATTGCAATGATAACATTATCTCCCCACTCACAGTCTCTACCTTATGTGGTTAAGAAACACTTTAGACATTCAAATCATGTTTACAGCTCACTAGTCTACAGCCTCAGCCTTACTTTGCAACTCAATTTCTCACCAAACAGCTTTAAAAAGGACTGAAGTTACCAAAAAGGCAAATTGGGGGGAAAAAAGCCAAGTCAAATGCTGGCATAGAAATCTGAGAAATGGAGAACATTGTAGAGGTAGACAGGAGAGAAAAAGAAAAGAAAAAAAAAAGATCACATGAAAGGAAATAACAGATTCATGAGCATAAAATAGACTTGTGAGAAACTAATTGCTGCAGATTTCATAGAGCCCAAAATAAAACATGGGGAGAAATATCAGTGAGCATTCTGTAGAGCACAAAAATTTGACAGTTATGGTAAAATACTCAAAAATATATACAAAAAAAAGGGAAACGGCTGTTGTTTTTTTAAGGTAGCATTATTTTATTCAGCTACTTCTCGAGTCTATTATACTATTTCAAGAGCTAAAGGCAAGGGCAAATCAAATAATATCTTTGGTTCTGCCCTTAAAGATTTTCATTTCACAATGATAGAGTTTTAGGGCTTGAAAAGACCTTAGAAATAATTAGTCCAATCTCATTTTAGATTATTATTAATCACAATAGCATAATAATAACATTTGTATAGTTGTTTAATATCTACATGGTGCTTTGGGAAAGAACAAAGAAAACAAACGTTATTAAGAGTCTACTGTGTACCAGGTGCTGTACTAAGCACTTTACAAATATTAGTTCATTTGATCCTCACAAAAACTCTGTGAGCTAGGTGCTGTTACTTTTCCCATTTTAGTGAGGAAACTGAGGCAAACAGAGGTCAAGTGACTTGCTCAGGGTCACACAACTAGCAAACACCTAAAGTTGTATTTGAACTCAAGGCAGCTTCTGGCCCAACATCCAATCTCCTTGCTTCTTCTGTGCTGCCTAGCTACCACCTAGATGAGAAAATAGGCTTAAAGAGTTGAGCATATTCATGAGTTCCTTGAGGGCAAGAGTTGCTTTGAGTTTTTTGTCTTTTTGTCCTGGAGCCCTGTGAAGAGTAGGAGTTTAATAAATATTTAGTGAAATCAATAAAAGTCATTGAGCAAATGAGTAGCAGACACCAGAACTCATTTCCCCAATTCCACCCCTTGTATTCCTTCCATTTTGTACTACCAAAAATTATCTGAAAAAAATAACATTATGAGTTGAAGTCAAGTATATGGGAAGATCATTCATGCAACCAAGTAGTCAGATGTCCTTCTTGAGTAGGAAATATATTGATGTTGAAAGCCTGTAATTATTAGCTTCCTTAACAGTACATAGCTGCTGTTCAGTCACAGGCATTTTGTTGTGGTGACAACTACAGTCTTCCTAATGATGCTATGGTGAGATCATACTAGATTCCTTTAAAGATATAACCACCAAGATAACTTCGTTTATTGACCTGAGTGTTAATTTCAACTGAGACATAAAACAGTGAGATAGATGCTTTCCTACCATCATGGAGGAAATTGAAGAGGGACTCCCCATGTATCGCATCCTCCAGAGATTCCTATTTGCAGATGACATGGCACTGACTATATTAAACCACAAAACACTGCAAAGCATCCAGAACTGAGATCCATAATAATTCAAAAAAAAGTTTAGCCCCAATACCCACATGGAAAAACCAAGTGGATGAATAAAGCCTATTGTAGACTATGATATGCAACAGAGTGAATAAACCATCAGTATATTGGGGCAGTGAGGTGGCTCGGTGGATAGAGTGCTGGGCCTGGAGTCAGAAAGACCTTAGTTCAAATTCAGCCTCAGATACTGACTACCTGTCTGCCCCTGGACAAGTCACTTAACCTTTGTTTGCCTTGAGCCATCAGAGAAGGAAATGGCAAACCGCTCCAGTATTATTGCCAAGAAAACCTCATGGACAGCATTGACGTGCTATGGTCTACAGGGTCACAAAGAGTTGGAGGTGACTGAACGACTGAACAGCAACATTGAGGATAGGCAATGTATTATATCCAAAACTGAATGGGAGAGGAACAGGTTAGATTGCCTTTAGGAAATTTTTACTCCAATCTTCTCTCAGAAATAAAGTCTGACTTTTAATACTTGTCTCTCTGGTGGTGTTCATTGTCTGTGAGTCATTAATACCATAGTCTCTGAAAAATTGAGGTTGTAAACAGAGTTACTCATTAAATGGATTAGCACAGGAGATACAACCTGAAAGATATTATCGGAGAACTATATGGTTAGGAAAAAATATATATACGCATCAATCACACAGCAAGAGTAAAGACCAATCAATGGATAGCAAACATGTGTCATTGGCATTTATGCAATGTCAAGAGAACTGGAAGGTGACTGTTCACTGATGGGTGGCTCCCCACTTTGGATGTATAGGAAGGCATGGAGAGTCACACTACACCAGGTACACAGATATAAATAGGTTGTGGTCTGAATCAGTGGAGAGATTACCACATCCACGAGATTCCAGATCTATCTCAGCATTAAAGCCATTGGATCGTGAGAAGCATTGTGCTCAGAATACTGGTCACAGTAAATCATTAGGTTAGCTAGTGACTCTGAGCTCACATTCCTCGGCCATTCTTAGAGTTCATCTGTCATTTTCTGCCCATCCCCATGTTGGCTTCTGATTGCTTCAAAAAACACGCAGTTGCAACTACAAATTTCCAGGCCCTCTCTCCCCGTGAAGCGATAGTACTCATGAGACTTTGTGTTAAAATGTAAATCTGAGTCATAGGTATTTTTTAAATTTAACGGGCACCAATAGCCTGTGCTCTTAAAATACAAATTAGTATTATAAATCTCTTAATGGGAATATTATTAAATAGGAACATGGTAAAGGTGAATAAAAATCAGATAGCTTAACCATATGGAGTGGGGAATGGACACTCAAGTTTTTGAAAGCTAAACTGAGTTTTTTAAAAAAGCTATAGAAACAGGGGTAGGAGTACAAGGTAGATTAGTTTTCCAATGCTCTGGGAGAACACTATTCAGAATGTGCTAGTGCAATGCTGGAGCTAAGGAGTCAGTGAGAATGCTAACTAGAGTCAGCAGACTTTTGACCCAGAAGCCCAAAAGGATTGTCCTGCAGCCCAAACTCAAAAGTGTTTTACTCTTTTAGAGATCAGATGAGAAGCTAGAGATATTATTGACTCAACCTTGACCTGAATAGTGGAAGCAGGGTGAAATATCCAAAAGAATGACAACACTCAGGATCAGTACCAAGAGAAAAGAACATATCCTCAAGGCCCAACAAGGAGCAGTGGGCAGAATTTATAAAGTAGCTATTTAGATATAATGGTCCAGACAAATTTCCAAATAATTAGTGCTCTCCAAAAATGGACTGATCAGCCTGGAATGGTAGTGGGTTCTTCACCTCTGGAGGTTTAGAAGCAAAGACTAGACAACAACTCATCGGGTTTCTTTTAGTGAGAATTCCTTTTTGCTTATGGGTCAGATTATATGACGATTGAAGCACTTCTAACTTTCAAATTCTGCGATTCTGTGAAAGGCCTACAGACTAAAAGTGGACTAAAAACAGACAAGTCTAGAAGAGACTGAGTTTTTTTTAGTTTTCTAAACCTATGCCAAAATCATTTGGGTGCCATGGAGTTAAAACTGGAAGGAAGTTTAGAGGTAATTTTGTCCATCTTTCTGAGGAGGGAACCATGGACTACGTAGAGTCAGAGCTTGGCCAAGGTCACACAGGTAACAAGTTAGAGAGTTAGAATTTGAAACCCTGGTCTCTGATTTTAAATCAATCACTGTTTCCACCATATTATGCTCCAGAGTGAGCTAAGGAGAGTGGACTTAATGCCATAACTTGTACCTTGAAATTCGCTCATGTTGTAGTAAAGTGTTCAGCAAATTGAGTAATGCTCTTGAACAGTGCAACGATGAGCAGTACGACCTGGCGAGTAAAGGAAATCTGATGGACCTCAAAGAACAAGCACCAAAGAAAAACCCACTGAGACAAGGCTGAGATACAAAAATACAGTGCCCCCTTATACAACGAGTCTGAATTCTCCTAGGGATGGAATAAGGTACTAGACACCATTTCATCACAACTCCTCCTCTAGAACTTTACAACAACGTTTAATAAGATCGTTCCCCAAATCCACCCCCAAGGGAATTTGCTGTTGACACCACCCCATCCTGAGATGAGTCATTCACCCTAAATGTTCTAGTATGGCCTAAAGTCAATTTGCCTCCCAGGTTCTTGCTTGTGAGAAAGAAGTAGCTATTTTACCTATGGTACATTGCAAATGGCCCATGAAGTCCCTCATAATGATAGAACAACCCTCAGTCCTAGCTTTACTCTAGGAACCTCTTGACAGCCTCAATTGATAGGAGGGCAAATGATGATAGCCACAAAATAAGTTACCCTTAAATAAAAAACATATCATCACTGTGCTATGCAAAGTAGTGATAGGTTTATTTGTAAAGGGAAGGATCACATTATCATGAAGGTTTTCACTAGTGATACTAATATGGTTTAAGAAGAGGAAAAAGCAAAACTAAATAAATACTGAAGTGACCTGTGACCTATACTTAGAAAAATGATTCACTGATGATGGTATGTGATGTATGACTATCATAAGTCATCTCAGTGTTGGATTGCTATATTTTAAGTGGATTTCTTGACATCCAGTTTTTGGAACCTTGAAATGGTAATTTATGGCAGGTTTACAGGTTCTTTGACACTATATCTAATTAGATACTTCACCTGAAAACAGGTTACAGGTTACAGCAGGTGATAAAAGAACTATGGCCAACACTAAAGCCCCATTCAGACCAATGGATGATTTGCAATTAAGAGTGAGATGAATGTAAAACAATGGACTCACACATATTAAGTGCTAGCAAGGGACTCAGCCTTGTTTTCTACAGCTGTAATATACTGGAAAACCTTGTCTAACTATGTTAAAGAGCATATAACATAGTGACTTGTTCTTTCTATTCTCTTCCAACTCCTTAAACTTTCTTAGGTTTTCTAGGGAGTTTATATCTTTTTATCCTAGCCTCCTCCTGATGTCTTGGCCTAATTGGGAATCTTTGCAGATCAACAAAGTCATCTCCTGTTTTCTCTCCTCTCGAATTCAAGTTAATCATCCTCCAGAAAACCTGGATACTTGGTGACTCCCCCAAGAGATATGAGTAAGAATTCTGAAAGTTACACAAGGAATCTTGTGGCCTCTATCTCTCCCTTGCCCTTTCAAAGTTTTTCTTTTCTATTGTTCCTGACCCCATTTGCCCCATCTGAGTCTAGTAGATGCACTGTATATGTTTTTAAGGGTTCCTTTAAATCTATAATTAATACTATTGTCAGAATGAACAGTAGATGAGTACAGTGATGCTCATCTTCCTTGAAATGAAGTTACTTGGGGACTTTCTTTTTGATATGAATTCATACTGAGGCTGACAACTGAAAGAACAACTACTCTATTAGAGAATAAGAAATCATGACAAAGTTTTGTCTCCACTCCTGTAGATTTCTCCCTTGATTCATCCAATTCAAATATAGGTCCTTGAGAAAGAAAGCATTGCCCATCTTTGTTGAGTAATGCTTTCTTTTTCCTACTGCTTCCTGTCATTAACAGATGTTGGAAAGATGACCATTATGTAGGTCCTACCAGTGGGGAACTCTGCCTAGAAAAATAAAACTGTAATGGATTTAATTTGAGAGATGGAGTTATATCTGCCATATAACTGAAGTACACTGGTTGTTCTTTCACTGTATCCTTTGAAACCTGTAACATAGGGGCCCTGTGACTGCTCTCCAAGTGCCATAATCTTTGATAATACAACCCATTCCCACCAGATTAACTAAGTTCTCAATAGGGATAAGAAGTAATAAAGGCATTGGAAGATGGGGATAATGAGAGCAGAGAGAAAAAAAGGATGTCATTTTCTCTGAACTCAAGGAACTTTGGGAGGAATAAAGACATACTCTTAGAAAAATACATATTTAAATTCCAAAAATAAATAGTACAAAAAAACACCAGAGGACTTCTAAGAGGTGTTATATTGATGTGTATGCACACACACAGACACACGTACACACACACACACACACACACACGTACATTTCTCTTTCTACTCTGGTTTAGGTTTTCCATAGCAATTTTCCCCCAAAGCCCTTTGAACTGTATCTTAAAACACACCTTACGTAGGATGAATGGTAGTCTTTCATCTGCCTTCTCTGACAATTCCCCATGTCTATTTTCCCCCACCCAAGGTGAATAGGTAAAATGTTAGCAAACTTCCACACAAGAGCCAAGCATCCAGGCTTCTGCCAATCTGACCCCACTTCATTCCCACAATCTTCTCCTTTTCCTCGTTCTAAGCCATAGCCCCTAAGCCAAGCATTGGTCCTCATTTATCCAAATAAATGTGACTTCCATAGCTTCCCAACTCTAGTGATTTTTTACACATCTGACCAAATAACATCCTATGCTCATTATTTGGGGGGTTGCATTTAAAAGATCCTATTTTCATCCATAATTCCCAACTCCACCCACCCCCCATTTTTTTGGAGAATGGCACTACATCTTTCTACTCAGACCAGAATGCAGCAGGCCACTCACAGGCCCAACCATACCACTGATCAACATGATTACTTTGACCTATTCTGTTTCTGAGCTGGATCAGTTCACACCTTTTTGGCAGCCTACTTCCCCCCCCCCCCCCCTCCACACACACCACACACACACACACACACACACACACACACACACACACACATATACAAATACATACACACTCCTGAGGGCTCACCACAGTGGTGCCCACTGAAGCCCTGTGTACATGTGCACACAACATCATACCATACACACACACACACACACACACACTTACACACCACATGCACATTCTCTTTCTACTCTGGTTTAGTTTTCTGTAGCAATTTTCCCCCAAAATTTTCCCCAAAGCCCTTTGATCATCCATGAGGACTTAACCTCCCCAGTAAGCAGAGATTTCATATAGTACCATTATGCCTAGTGCAGTATCCTTTGTTTTCTCATCACTTTCATTTCTCTGAGTATCCCTTTGCACTCTCTTTCCACTAAGCCATAACTTATAACAAAGATTTTAGAAACAGGGGGAAAATGTTTAAGAAACAATATGTGCTATAGTCCATACCCATAGTATATCTACAAAGAAAGGAGAAAGATACATGTTCTCATCTCTTCTTTGGAGACCAAAGGAGTTATAATTACATATCAGCATGTATGCCCATCATTTTGAACATGTAAACCTCTCTCCTCACATGGCATTTTCCCATTGTAATAAGGTCCAGTACTCTCAGGTCATTTCACCCGGACAGTTTCTCTTTCTTCACCTCTTCCTGCTCCCCCATGTAATGCTTCACTCTTCTCTTCATGTAGACATATTTATTCAGCTCCTTCTTTGCATGAGCATCTCGTTTTTTATATTTCAGCTGCTCCCTGGAAGCTCATCAAGCTTCTCTATTCGTTCCCTTCCTTCCTTCCTTCAAGCAGTTACTAAAATTCTACTCTCATGGAAGCCTTCCAAGCTTCTTGGAACAGAAATCATGGATTCTCCTTGGTCTTATTCTATATAAACCTACAATTCCATAGTTGCCTTCTACTCATTACCATTTTTTCCTCTGAATTAACAAACACCAAATAAATTCCATATACAGTTAAAGTGGTCATATGTGAAACTACAATCTTGTTTTTCCCCTTAATATATAATAACTTCACCATGTAATTCCCAGCTGTCCAGCTTGTCTTTATTTCTTTCTGCTTTCCTTCTTATCTCTTTTGTTCATAATAAAAAGGCTTCAGTGACCTTCTTTTCTTTCTTTCTTTTTTCTTTTGGCAGTCTATTGCTAGTTCTCCTCTTCCTTCCATCTCCCTCCGTTTGAAAAAGAAAAAACAACCCTTGTCACAAATATGACTAGTCAAGCAAAACAAATTCACTTATTAGCCATGTCTGAAAATGGATGTCTCATTTCTGTGCCTTGAATCCATTACTGTCTGTCCGCAGGCATCACTACTTTTCATATGCACTATCTTCATGTTATCCATGATGCTCTCAAGCCAGGGACTTACCAATTTAACCTTTGTTCCATTTTTTTTTCTCTAGTTGTCAGTGTGCCTTTTATATGTCAGTCTTATTCTTTTGATTCCTTAGATAACCAGTCCCTCCTATTTTGTTTTATTTATTTATTTTGAACTCTCTCCTAATATTCACTTCAACTCAATAAACATGTTCTTAAGTACGTACTAGTAAAAGACCTAGTGGTGTGGTTTTTGAAGATTCAAATGTGAAAAACAATTAGTTCCTCCCCTAAAGAAGCTTCTACTGCAAACTCTACTTAATCTTAGACCAACAAGAGGTCAGTCAATCCTATTGCCTGACATAGGAAGTCAGTGAACTTGGCTATTAGATAAAGTTTGAAGAAAGTTGATTAGTTCATGTAAGGGTTTAGGAGAGTAGTTATTAATTAATATTTTTAAACTTTTTTTCTCCTACTTCCATAGGCTCTCAGTATTGGGTATAGGCAGGAGTGCGGATCTTGGGGCCCCAAGGCTACCCTGTGACCCTCTAGGTCCTCAAGTGTGGCCCTTTGACTAAATCCAACTTCACAGAACAAATCTTTTTATCATATAATATATATTATATGTATATATATATGTATATGTATATGTATATTATAATATATGTGTGTATGTATATGGTTTATATATGTATTATCTCCATGTGTGTGCCTATATATATGTGTGTATATGTATATATGATATACCATATACATATACATATCTATATCTATATAGCTATGTCTCTATATAGAGAGATAATTATACATATACATCTATAGGAAAGGATACTGCCCCGACACCAAGATATCTAGGCTATAGTCCTAAATCTGCCACAAGCTCTGGGCAAGTTTTTAAAACTCTATGGGCACCAATTTCTCATCTGCCTCGATCTCCCTCTCCTGCCCTTCCCTTTCCTCTTCTTCCCTCCTCTCCTATCTGCTCTCTATTCCTTTTCTTTCCATTCAGACCAGTGATTTCTCAGTCAGGAAATTCTGTAGAATGATGTTATCATACAGCACTAAACTAAGAATTAGAAAAGACTTGGATTTAATAACAACATAGTCACTACCTATGTGGCCCTGAGCCACATGACTTCTCTGGGCCCTCAGTTTCCCTATCTGTAAACTAGGAATGGGGAGGGGTTGGACTAGATGATCTTTCAGGTCTTTTCTGACTAATCCTACAATTCTTCTACCAATGCGGATCAGCTGTTGTTCTGCATCTGCTTCTAGGAAGTCAACAAACTAAATGACTTGCCAAGAATCTGCAGTCAATAAGTTTCAAAGGCAGGCTTCGAACCACAACCTTCTTGACCTCGAGGCTGGATCTCAATCCACTAATATGCTGCCTTTTCTGGTGAGCATTCTTTTTTTTTTTAATTAAGATTTTAGTTTACAACACTCAGTTCCGCATGATTTCGAGTTCCAGATATTCTCCTCCCCCTCCCCCCCCTCCTCCCCCTGATGGCATGGAAGCTGATATATCTTGAACATAAACTTGCATTAAACTTATTACACAATAGTGAAGTTGTAAAGAAGAATTATGACCAATGGATTGAATCATGAGAAAGAAAGAGAAACAAACCAAAAAAAAAAAAAAAAACAAAACCAAAAACACAGGAAAAAAAAAAAACAAAAGAAGAAAAGGAGAGCAAATTGTTTGCCTCAATCTGCATTCAGACTCCATAGTTCTTTCTCTGGATGTAGATAGCTCTCTCCATCATGAGTCCCTTTGGAGCTGTCTTTGAACCTTGTATTGGTTAGTCATCACAGATCAATATATCCGTGGTTGTGCATAATATTCTCCTAGTTCTGCTCCACTCACTCAGTATTATATTATGTAGGTTTTTCCAGGTTATTATAAAGTCCATATCTTCCCAATTTCTTATAGCACAACAGTATTCTATTACCTTCATATACCACAGCTTGTTCAGCCATTCCCCAATTGATGAGCATCCCTTTAATTTCCAATTCTTAGCTACCACAAAAGAGCCGCTATAAATATTTTTGTACATATGGGTCCTTTTCCCGCTTGTGTGATCTCTTTGGAATACAGCCCTAGAAGTGGTATGCTGGTCAAAGGGTAGGAACATTTTATAGCACTTTGGGCATAGTTCCAAATTACTGTCAGAATGGCTGGATCAGTTCACAACTCCACCACCAATGTAACAGTGTTCCAATTTGAGGAGACTCACCTCCTCAGGTCATTCTTGTAGAATGGGAATTTTTTTTATTCACAGAAAGGTATTAGAGACTTCAGGTATTAACACTGAAGTAGATTAAACTTAGACTGGATTTCGTGATAGACAAACATGTCTAGAATTGTAGGGAAAAGCAGTGTAACAGAGTGGATAGTGTGTTGACCTTGAAGCCAGGAAGAGCTAGGTTCAAATCCTGATGCTGACACATGCTGGCTCAGTGACTCTGAGCACCATTTAAACTTTTAATATCACAGACTACTCTCTGAGATTATAAATTTGAAGTAGGCACTGACTTTCATTGGTAGAAGCACTTTCCTCACCAGATTTCCCTGTCCCTTAAATTGGACATATAATAACCATAATACACACACACACACACACACACACATACACACATGCTTGCATGCACGTACGCACGCATGCACGCACATAAAATGCTGCTCAATTGTAAAGATCAGTCTTAGCCCTGGAGAAGAGATGAGGAAATGTACCTACCCCCATCCTTGGAAGAAGTGGGAGAATATGGATGCAGAAAATTCTATACTCTAAAGCATGCCACCCTAATATTGATGGATTTTACTAAACTGGTGTTTTTTTGATTAAAAAAAAAGAAAGAAGGCTTACTAGGTGGCATGGGGAAGGGGTGAGTAATCTAGAAATGACTGTCATATAAAACCAAAAAATATCAATAAAAATTTATTTAATTTTTTAAATCTATAATTGGATTGCAAAAAGCAAGTTGGTACTAGAGAGCTAGGGAACATATTAATGTTATAGGAAGAGATTCAAATTTTTTTTAATGTAATCCCAGTCCCAAAGCCCACTGGTATGAGACTCACTCCTTACTGGTGGAAATCAGCGCCCAATGTCTCCAAGGGGGTGGGGCTGGAGTAAGAGTCAGGAAAATCCAGAGGAAAGGAGATCTCTTCCGTTTTCTTCAGCTATCCTCAAGTTTCTTTGGTCTCTTTCAGTTCTTTAGTTGCTTCTGATGCTTCTGGTTTCTAGCTTTGAGAGCAAAGATAAAAAATGCTGATGCCACTTCAGGTTGTTTGATGGAAAAGGCTCTGCGAAAAAGCCAACCTGAAAAGAAATGGCAGTCTCCATCATGACCCTATCCCATCATGACTAGACACTACACTAGAGAATTTCCCCTTGGGTGAGATGTAGGGATCTTCTCTTAGTTTATCTGAGTTACTTCACTCCAATGGGAGAATTTCACTTTGCATTATCTAGTATATATTCTGCTACATATACTTTCTCTGATTTGTTTTTTGCTATTGAAGTGGATAAATGGATTGCTTTGCTCTTTTCTATATGTGTTCATGGTGGAACTGGTATTTGGTGGGAAAGAGGTCAAGCTTTGGATATAAAACTTGGGATCCTGCTTCCCTCATGAATGAAACAGTGATCAGAAGTCAGATTGAACCTAAAAAGCTCATACGCTAGACTAATAACATTTAAGGAATAAATAGATATATTTTAGCCCATACTCACTTTCTCTGAGAATGGAGCAGCTACTTCAGGCCCCAATCTTGTGCTTCCCTTCCTATCAGGGAAATAAGTATCCCTTGGAGAAGGGTAGGGGAAAAAAGGCTAGACATGACTATTCTGCCTTCTTTTAATTCACATGAGTACAACCCTATGCTACAAGTAGAGACAGCCCTTACCATGTTTTTTAAAAGTTTTATTGTTGTTCAGCCATTTTCAGTCATATCAACTCTTCGTTACCCTATTTGGGGCTTCTTGGCAAAGACACTGGAGTGGTTTGCCAATTTCCTTCTCCAATTCATTTTGCAGACAAGGCAAACAGGGGTAAGTGACTTGCCCAGGGTCTCACAGCTAGTAAGTGTCTCAGTCTAGATTAGAAACTCAAGAAGAGTCATCTTTCCTCACTCCATGCCTGGCACTGCACCACCTAGCTACCCTACACTTTTGCTTTTTATCCCACAGCCATTTTAATGCCTCCCTCTAGAAGAATCCTCCCTTTGTTATATACAAAGAAAACAGGCAAAACCAACTGATAAAGTACCTTTAGCAAGAGTGTCTTAATATTCTGAGCCCAGGGTCCATCATCTCTCCTTGAGAGGAAGCATGTTTCAGCATAAGTCCTCCGGAACCAGGACAGATTATTGCATTGCATTCAAATAACATATTCAACTCAATAGACATATGTTGACTACCAGTAGAATACAGTAGAAAGTAAATTACTTGTGGGCAAGGACTGTGTTTGTTTTGTGTGTGTATCCCCAGATTCTAGCACAATGTTTGGCATACAGTAGGTACATAATAAATATCTGTTGGATCAAATTGAATATATCAAGTGCTGAAGGTGAGACATAAATAAATTATGCATAACTCTTATAACCTAGTAGAGAACATATGGATATATAAATGGCACGTATGCCTAACAAGCAGAGAGTTGGGAAGAGTTCATAGGAAAAAGAATTCCTTTAAGGAAAACAGTCTGCTTCTGAACCTGCTTATTTCTTCACCTGCCTATCCTGATCAAGCCTAAAGCAAGTAGGTGTTATGTTTGCTAGCAGGTACAGAGACCACAGAGTTCTACAGGGCCTAGAGGAAATACTCCCATCTACAGTGTTGAGGACCGTGTAAATTTAACAATTAGTTGTGGCATATGCCAGTGTATTAATTCCTTATACAAGAGGAAGAAGGAGGAGGAGGAGGAGGTGATAGGTGACATAGAAGAGTAGTAGTCTTGAAGTCTTAGAAAACCTGAGTTTCAAAGCCCACCCCAGAACCTTACTATTTGGTGACTGTGGGCAAGTCACTAAATCTCAGTTTGCCCTGTTTTCAATTGGTGACATGCGTATAACAGAAGCATCTCACAGCATTGTTTTTGAGAATTAAATAAGATAATACTTACAAAGTACTTTCCAAACCTTAAAATGTTGATATAAATCCATTTTTTGGTAAATACTTATCCAACCTTAATGAATGACTTTAAGGCTTAAGACAAACATTGCCCACATCACTTTTTTACTTCCCTAGGGATTTAATGGAGTTTTTTTTAGAATGGGGAGGAATACACAGCTGATTCGAGGGTTATCGGTTTGCCTTATGAAGTAGAAGAGAAAAAACTGGGAAAGGGACTAAAAAGGAGGTGGGTGGGGGGAAGGGAAGAAAAGGAAAGAGAAGATAAGTAAGGGTACAATGAGGGAGCAAAAAGAAACAGAAGAAGACAGCAAGGTGAGGAATCAATAGATCATTATGCTTTGCTCTGGAAATGCCCATATTTTGTCCTGTATTCTGCTCTAATTATTTCAGGCATGTACATTTTATCCCTAGCAAGACTGTGAACTCGTAAGTATAGGAGTCCTGAAGGGTATTCGATGTATTTCTCGACAGCCACTAACACAGAACCAGACCAAGATTCTCATGCTACTTTTGCTTCTTCCTATGATGTGGAGAAAGCAAGACTGATAAATTACTTCACATAACCAATGTCCCTTGACTTCAATTATTCCAACGGTCAGGTGTATTTACCTGTTAAAAGAGAACCAGTTGAGAGCATCCAAATCCAAAGAAATAAATCACTAATGGTGAACTTTCAAACATAATAGCATATGGGCATAGTAGTTACTTTAGGTGGAGGATATTCCTCAGCCCCCTCAAATCATGTTTTGATTTTGATTTATGAGGTTGGTCCGTCCCAGGAGAACGCAAGTGGTTGGGAATATTGGAATTACTGTTAGCTGTTCTACTCAGCTCCCCAACCCTCTCTCAGTATTTGGAACCCCTGCTTTTCTCAAAGTAGTCAATAGGCAGCTTAGTTTACATGGAACTTGACTCCAGGGTATTGTACGACTGGCAGGGTCAATGGGTTGATGGGAGCAAGAATGCCAGGAAAGGGAAAGAGAACCAGTCCAGGTCTCTGTACCTGCTGCCATGTTGACCAGCATTCCCTCTTTGACTTTTTGTGCTTTTGTAACTTGAAGGAAGTTAGGGAAGAAGCAAGAAGATGGGGATGAGGCAAGCTGTATAATCCAGTATAGCTACGGGTGAAATAGGTAAGGGACATTTAGGCTGAATGCTACATTAGGAGGAATACTCTGGCTGTAATGGTTACCAGACCACACAATCGGTGAGTGGAGTCAGAAGAGGAGCTTGAACACTTGGGGCTAATTAGATCAGAAAGATGAGAATAATAGAGGAAAAATTCTTGAGTGGCAAGGCCATGGCCTATTGCCTTGTTCCTGTCTCTACTTATTTCTGTGATGACATATTTCTTCTCCATGGCAACTCAAAAATAGCTGGGATTGAATGGGATTTTTTTTCTCAAAATAAACAAACAAATCTCCTTGGATCAGAAACCCAAACATAAAATATTGTAGCTGAAGAAGAAGAAAACTACACAGTCATGAGCACCTTGAATATTAGGATTAACTGTGTCCCAAGAGGCTGTCAGTGATAAACCAAATCTCTCCTTATTATACCCAAGTGGTCTTTTTAATTTTAACCTGGGGGAATTTCCAGGTTCAAAGGCTGAAATTAAGAAGAGAAGGAAGGTATGTGTGATGATGTATAATTCACACCAATCCTTTATTGTAGAAATTTTTTTAGTTTTCTAGTGATTAGAACCCTTTTCATGAAGAAAAAGGTTGTTACTATTTTAAAAGAGTCTTCCAGACTGAAGTCGGAAATGACCACGTAAAAGATATTTTGTGATACGTAAATAAGTATTGGTATCTTACTGGATTCGACAATTAAACAGTTGTGTGACCTTCGGCAAGTGACAAGCTCTGGACCTCACATTTCTAATCTATGAAAAGAGGAGTTGGACTAGATGAGAGGTTTTAAACCTTTTATGTAACATGGACCCCTTGACAGTCTGGTGAAATCTATGAACCCCTTATCAGAATGAAACTGTAAATACATAAAATAAAATACAGAGGATTACAAAGAAAAACAACTATATTGAAACACAGATATTAAAATATTGTCTTTAAAAATAGTTCACAAATCCTGGATTAAGACCTCTTGGACTAGATCTGATCTTTATGTAACTCTGAAATGGTCAGACTCTATGAAATTGACATCTGTCATCTCCTTCACAATCTGAAGTGGTTACTCTTATAATGCAAGACAACTGCAGAGTAATAGCAGAATGCCTAGGGAACTCAGAGAATTCTACTAGCTAACCAAAATGTTGTGGGGTTAACGGCTATTACATAGGGGGCCCTCCTTTTCTAGGAAGGCATTTGCAGCCTGTGAATCATTAAGGAAGAGCCAGATAGAAGAAGAAGAAGGAAAAGGAGAAGGAGAAGAAGAAGAAGAAGAAGAAGGAAGAAGAAGAAGAGAGAAGAAGAAGAAGAAGAAGAAGAAAGAAGAAGAAGAAGAAGAAGAAGAAGAGAAGAAGAAGAGAAGGAGGAGGAGGAGCAGGAAGAGGAGGAGGAGGAGGCATCTTTATGTCCTTTAAGGTTTATAAAGAGCCTTACAAATGTTATCTCATTTGACAACAACCCTGAAAGATAGGTACCATCATTATCCCCATTTTTACAGATGAGTAAACTGAGGCTGGGTAAGGTTAAGTGATATGCCCAGGTTATATGGCTAAGAAATGTCAGAGAATGGATTTGGACTCAGGTCATCAATCCTAAATCCAAGAGTAGAATGCTAACCACCGTAACACCTAGTTACTCATTTGGTTGAATTTTTCAGAAAGAAAGACTCACACCAGATGAGAGGTTCCCCAGTCAAGCAAAAAATTGATTCTGTTTCCAGTTAGACATGCCTCATGTGAACAAATGCACCAGAAAGAACATATCTATGAATATAATGATATAACTGACAGGTGTTCCCAGTAAAATGAAAGGAAGTATGACTTATATGTTAATAGTGTTTGATCCAATTAAGCAAATATGTTTTAAGAATATACTGTGGGACTTCAGGTGCCAATATGGCAGAGTGAGGAAGAAACCCTCTGAAGTCCTCCCAAATTCCCCTCCAATCAACTAGAAAACTGCTTCAGAATTGATCTAGAAGCAGGAAAGCAGCTTAACAGAGCAGGAAAGGTCTGTCTCACTGGGGTGGGAGGGGAGCCAGGTCCAAGAGAAGCAGTAGAAGCCAGCCTCACAGCAGGGGGCCACAACAAGGCTCCAAGCATGGGGCAATCCACAAGCTAGGCCCTGCCCTCCTGCAAACCAGCAGCCCCCTAGGCAAAGTAAAGAGTCTGTACAGTGCAGTAAGGTCCCACCCACAGTGACCCCCACCCCCAGCACAAGCCTTGACCCATTTCAGACCAATACTGAAATCCCACCCCTGGGATGGGAGATCTTGTTTCTGTAGCCAACCCAGAAACAGGGTCTCACCCCTTCCTCAACCAGCAACAAGTTGATCCTCCAGGACCTGCTAGCAGGAAAGACTCTATTACATAACTCAGCCCTAAGTCCCCACACCCAGGGGAAGCCAAGGTCCTATGCCCTAGTACAAGCCAGAAGAGAAGCCTACCCTCCAGAGAAAAGCAAGCAGCTAAGCCCTGAAGCCCAGTGGAAAACCAATAGTAAGACCAGAGCCCAGCACAAAATACTTGGGACCGTACAGGACCAGAGCCCAACTCTCCATAAAAACACCAAGTCACAAAAAAAGGCAGAGAAAAAATCTTGATTGTAGAAAGTTACTATGGTGATAGGGAGGATCAAGGAACAAACTTGAAAGAGGACAATAGTGTCAAAATGACTACATATAAAGCCACAAAGAAAAATGTAATTTAGTCCCAGGCTAAAAAGAATCCCTAGAAGACCTTAAAAAGGATTTTAAAAAGCAAATTAGAGAAGTAGAAGAAAAAATGGGAAAGAAATGAAAGTAATGCAAAAGAATTATGAAAAAAGGAGTCAATAGCATGGCAAAATAAATATGAAAATTTATTGAGGAAAATAACTCACTAAAAAAATAGAATTGGCCAAACGGAAAAGGAAGTACAAAAATTCACTGAAGAAAATAATTCCTTAACAATTAGAATTGAACAACTAGAAACCAATGACTCTATGAGACATCAAGACACAATAAGACAAAATCAATTTTAAAAAAAATAGAAGAAAATGTGAAATTTCTCATTGGAAAAACAGCTGACCTAGAAAATAGATCCAGGAAAGATAATATAAGAACTATTTAACTACCTAAAAAGTCATGATCAAAAAAAAAGCCTAGACATAATCTTTCAAGAAATTACCAAAGAAAACTTTCCTGTGATATTAGAACCAGAGGGCAAAATAGAAATTAAAAGAATCCACCATCACCATCTACAAGAGATTGCAAAATGAAAACTTGCAGGAACATCATAGCCAAATTCCAGAGCTTACATATCAAGGAGAAAGTATTGCAAGCTGCCAAAAAGAAACAATTCAAATATTGTGAAGCTACACTCAGGATTACACAGGATTAGGCAGCTTCTACATTAAAGAGCCAGAGGAGTTGGAATATGATATACTGGAAGGCCAAAGGAGTTAGGATTACAACCAAGAATTATCTACCCAGCAAAACTGAATATGATCTTTTTTTTGAGGGGGAGGGTTGGCATTTAACAAATAGAGGACTTTCAAGCATTTCTAATTAACAGATCAGAGCTGAATAAAAAATTGGACTTCCATATACTAGCCTCAAAGGAAAAATAAAAAGGTAAAAAGGAATAAGAAAGAGAAAACATAAGGAATTCAACAAGGTTAAACTTTATATTTCTATAGGGCAAAATAATATTTGTAATTCTTAACAACATTATTAGTACAAGAGCAATTAGAAGGAGTATATATAGATAGAGGGTGTTTGATGGGATGATAACCCCAAAAAATCAAAATAAAGGGGTGAGAAAGAAAATTGCACTAAAAAGAAGAGGTGAGATTGAATGGGGTAAATTATCCCACATAAAAGGGGCATGAAAGAGCTATTAAAATGGAGGGGACAACAAGGGTAGGGTGTGGTGGGCATAGCTAAACCTTACTGTAATCAAAATTGGCTCAAAGAAGGAATAATATGCACACTCAGTTGGATGTATGAAATATGTCTTACTCTATAAGGAAGTAAAAAGGGATGGGGATAATAGAAGGGGGACAGGGACTGATAAAAGGGAGGGGATTTTGGGGGAAGGTTGTGATCAGAAGTAAAATCACCTGTGAGGAGGGAAAGGGGGGTGTAAAGAGACAGGTAACTAAACAAGTAAAAAATAGCATGGGGGAAAATAAAAAGTTAGTAATCATAATTATAAATGTGAATCAGATGAACTCACCCATAAATGCAAGTGGATAGCAGAATGTATTAAAACCCAGAATCCTACACTATGTTGTTTACAAGAAACACATTTGAAACATAGAGATACACAAAGGATAAAGTAAGGGACTGGAGCAGAATCTATTATGATTCAGATGAAGCAAAGAAAGTGTAGCAATGATGATCTCAGACAAAGCAAAAGCAAATATAGATCTAATTAAAAGAGACACAGAAGGAAACTACATCTTGCTGAAAGGTACCATAGACAATGAAGTCATAAGGTATAACATCTAGTATTTAAAGGAGAAGTTGAATGAGATAAAGAGAATATAGATAATAAAACTATATTAGTGGGGACCTCACTTTCTCCTCTCAGAACTAGATAAATCTAACCAAAAAATAAACAAGAAAGACACTAAGGAAGTGAAAAAAAATTCTGGAAAAGTTAGTTATGATAGATCTCTGGAGAAAATTGAATGGGAATAGAGAAGAATATACCTTTTTTCTCAGCGGTCCATGGCACCTACACAAAAACTGGCCATGTATCAGGACATAAAAATCTCACAACCAAAGGCATCTTTTTCAGATCATAATGCAATAAAAATTATATTCAATAATGGACAATGAAAAGAGAGATTAAAAGTTAATTGGAAATTGAATAATCAAATCCTAAAAAGTGGGTCAAGAACAAATCATAGATACAATCAATAATTCATTAAAGAAAATGACAACAATGAGACAACATACCAAAATTTATGGGATGCAGCCAAAGCAATACTTATGGAAAAATTTATGTCTTTAATTGCTTACATCAATAAAATATGGAAAAAGCAGATCATTGAATTGGGCCTGCAACTAAAAAAACCTAGAAAATGAACAAATTAAAATCCCCAGTTAAATATCAAATTGGAAATCCTGAAATTTAAAGGAGGGATTAATAAAATTGAAAAAAAAACATTGAACTAATAAAACTAGAAGATGGTTTATTTAAAAAAATAATAAACAGATGACCATTGGTTAAATGATTAAAAAAAGGAAACAAGAAACCAAGTTACTAGTATCAAAAATAAAACAGGTGAATTCGCAATGAAGAGGAAATTAAGACAATGTAGTTGGGAGTCTACCTTCTAAGGCAAAATAGGAACTATATGAACACAACCATAAAAACTTTTCACACAAATAAAGTCAGATCTAAACAACTGGAACAATATTAATTGGTTATGGGTAGGCCAAGCTAATATAATAAAAACAACAATTTACCTAAATAAATCTATTTATTCAGCCCCATGCCACTCAAACTATCAAGAGATTATTTTACAGAGCTAGAAAATAATAACAAAATTCATCTGGAAGAACAAAAGCTCAAGGATATCAAGGGAACCAATGAAAAAATGCAAAAAAGGTGGTCTAGCCATATCAGCCTCTCAAGTTGTATTATAAAGTGGTAATTATCAAAACAATTAGTAGTGTCTAAGAATAGAGTGGTGGCTCAGTAGAATAAATTCGGTGTGTAAATTTCATTGTAGTAAATAACAATAATAATTCTAGTATATAATAAACTCAAAGATCTAAACTTTTTGAAACAAAACTCAATATTTGACAAAAACTGCTGGGAAAACTGGAAAAAAGTATGGCAGAAAATAGGTATAGACCAACCACTCACACTATAACCAAGATAAGGTCAAAATGGGTACATGATTATATATAAAGGGTGAGCCATAAGCAAATTAAGAAACCATGGAATAGTTTATCTGCCCGACTTAGGATAAGGGCAGAATTTAGAACCAAAGAAAATATAGAGGGCATCACAAAATATAAAATAAATCATTTTGATTATATAAAAGTAAAAAGTTTTTGCACAAACAAACCAATGCAACCAAAATTATAAGGAAAGCAGAAAATGGGGGGAAATTTTACAACAGGTATCTCTGATAAAGGGCTCATTTCTCAAATATATAGATAACTATGTCTAATTTATAAGAACGTAAGTCATTCCCCAATTGATAAATGGTCAAAGAATATAAATAGGCAGTTTTCAACAAAAGAAATCAAAGTTACCTATAGTCATAAGAAAAAATACTCTAAATCACTATTGATCAGAGAAATGTAAATTAAAATAACTCTGAGGTATCACCTCACACCTACCAGAGTGGCTAATATGACAAAAGAGGGTAAATGACAAATGTTGAAGGGAATGTGGGAACACTGGGACACTAATGCACTGTTGATGGAGTTGTAAATTGATCCAAGTATTCTGAGAGCAATTTGGAACTATGCCCAAAGGGCTATAAAACCGTGCATCCACTTTGATCCAGCAATACTGATGTTAGATCTACATCCCAGAGATATCCGCAAAAGGGGGAAAGGATTTATTTATACAAAAATATTTTAGTAGCTCTTTTGGTAATGGCTAAGAATTAGAAATCAAAGGGATGCCAGTCAATTGGGGAGCGGCTAAACAAGCTGTGGTATATGAATGTGATGAAATAGTGTTATGCTATAAGAAGTGACAAGCAAGATGATATCAGAAAATCCTGGAATAGACTTATATGAACTGGTGCATAACAAAGTGAATGGAATCAGGAGAACACAGTTGTGCACCCCATAACAGCAATATTGTACAATGAAGAATTGTGAATGACTTAGCTATTCTCAGTAATACAATGATCCAAGAAAATCACAAAGGACTAGTGATGGAGCACACTATCCGAGTCTAGAGAAAGAAGCGATATTGACTGAATACAGACTGAAGCGTGCTTTTTTACTTTCTTTCATTTTTTCTTTTATTTGAGTCTTCCTGTACAAAATGACTAATATGGAAATGTTTTACATAATTGCAGACATGTAACCTATATCAGATTGCTTGCAATTCCAGGGCGGGGGGGAGGGGGAGAAAGAAGGATAGAATTTGGAATCAAAACTTTAAATAAAATGTTAAAGAAATTTTTTAAAAATAAATATTACTGGGTTAAGACAGCTAGATGGTACATTGGATAGAACAAAGGCCTGGGAGTCAAGAAGACCTGAGTTCAAATGTGACCTCAGACACTTACTGTTGTATGCCCCTGGGCAAGTCACTTAACCCATGGTCTCCAAAAAAATCATACATACATACATACATATATACTATATATATACATATATATATACACAAATATATTAATATATATATAGCATCAAATATACTTTACAGGCAAAGGAGAGATGCAAAGTTTAGATATGAATATTCTCTTCTCTCATGGAATCTATAGTCTAGTAGAAGTATAGGGACAGTAGCTGAGATTTCCCAAATATGGGGCAATTCTTGTTGAAAAACTCCCTCTATCGATGCAGGATGGCAAACTTCTTTGAAATTTTATAGTTTTAACAATGGCCTAGGCCACTGAGAGGTTAAGTGATTTGCCCAGGGTCATCAACAGCCAATGTGTTAAAGGCAGACCCTTGAACCCAGGTGTTCCATGTTCGAAGCCAGACTCTCTACCCACTGTGCCATTCAATAAGTATAATACAAAATAAAACAAGACGTCACCTAAGGAGACAGAACAGTGCCCCACCCCCAAGGAAAAATCAAAGATATTAATACCCAAATGAATTTAATCTATGCAAACATTGTGAGATAGATCAATAGGGTTGTTGACTATAAAAAGTGAGAGGCAAGAAATAACATCATAGTCTGAACATGAAATATTGGTGGCCTGTGGCTAAAAAACAAAACAAAATCTAAAACAACAACCAACAAACCCCAAAGTCATACGAAGGACACATGATTTTAGGGGAGAAAGAAAATACTTAATTTTCAACATGAAGTTTGAGAAACCATCGAGAACCACCAGGTGGAAATATTCTGTGTACAGAATAGGTCTGAGGCTCTCATTGAGTTTAGTACTAAAGGTACAGATTTGGGGAGTCATTTACATTAATGTGACAGTCAAAGCCACAGGAGTAAATGAAATGATGCTGCCAAGAGAAAGAGTATATGTAGAAATGGAAGAGAAGGGAAATAGTCAAGGACATAACCCTGGAGAATACCCATCTTAATGAGTCTAGAAGTATTTGGGTTAATTTTAGATCATAAGATTATGAAATTAAGAGCTAAAAGAGATGTAAGGGGTCATTACATCCAACCCACGATAGATAAAAGTACTTATAATTTTAAGAACATTTCTTCAAATTACTTAGAATGGGTCTTTAAAGAGGCCTTAAAATGAGAGTCTTTTTATGACTTAAAGCTTTTTGCTCTCATTAGAAAGTAAGGAAATGATGAGCTTAATTTACAGGCACTATTTAAGGTTTGTAAAAATTTTAGGCAGATTACTGTTTTGATAAAGGAAATATTCATTTGCCAGATATGGTGTTTTTATTAATATCTGAAACTCGTTTTCAGCCTCTAACACAATAAGAAAAAAGGGCAGTGTTATTTTAGCTAGTTTTCCATTTTCAAGCTTGCCTGAGTTCTCTGTACTTAAATTCAAAGCCAGCCACTTCCCACAAATATAGGCCTCTTAAAGAAAAGAGCTAAAATTCACAGAGCTGTCAAATAAGATATCCATTAAGGAAGATGCTTGTGGTGCTGAAACTCCGGCATTATAGCTTTAAGTCTCTAAGGAATTCAGTTACTTAATGAGAAACAAGCCAGTTAGGGCAATGAGCTGGCTTTTGGAGGGGGGGAGCGAAGCTCATTAAATAACATGACAGTGAAGTAGAATGTGGAGATTCCCAATGAATTTAAGTTTCACGTGTGGAAAACTTGCAGCAGTCAAGTTCTCTTTGTTCTTCAGAGACAATATGTAGCTTAATTAAATTATAGTTCACTGTTAGCTAATAAATCCACCAGACTGGGTTTGTTTCATTTTTAGAACAGAGATCTTATCATAGGTAGCATTTCATTCAAACCTAATTAAATATGGATTTATGGCTTATGATACTTTGAAACATAGGAAGGTTTCCAGACCCTGCTGACCCATTGAGACAAGGAACTGTTTTCAGGTCATACTGTCTGTCAGACACTGACTGTCAGGCTGCCCACCCCATGCCTCTACCGCCAGTAGCTCAATGTTTGTCGTATGTAAATAAGTCTTGTAAGACTCCATTGCTTTCTATTTCTACTAATAGGCAAATTCACAAGCTGAAAGTCACTGGCTACTGCCAACTGTATTTCAATACAATGGTTTCCCTTTCCTCAGGTTTCCATACTCTTCTGATATATGATATATATATATATATATATATATATATGCACAATATATATGTGTGTGCATGTGTATGTGTATACATATATATATATACATATATATGTATATATAATAGAGAAAGAGAGAAACACAACACACATGCAGAGAGAGACACACACTTTTTAACCTAGTAAGCAAAGTAAATAAATAACTGCCTTCTTATTCAGACCATCATATTCTAAAGAGAAAAAAAATCATGCTGAATTCTCAACTGTGGTTGTGGGTTAGTAAATACATTTCAGCTGAGTTTATTGAATGCCTAGAAAACCAAAATTCCAGCTTAGTCTGATAATAATTATAATGGGTACTTTGGAAGCAAACTACTATCCCTTTAGAGGAAGATTAACCCTTTCAGAATAGGGAGAAGAAGAGTATTAAATGATCAGTATAACTTTCTCTACGCAAAGAGTAAAAATTGAATATACTTTATTTCCACAGAATGGCTTCCTCTGAGTAAGAAAAAGTAGAGAGCAAATTCTACAATCCATAAAGAAACACTGGTGTTGGTTTTAAGGAAAAGAAAGGAATGTCAATTCCGCTACATCCAGGAGTGGCTGCTAGATAGTGAATTCTTTATAAAAGCTGTCAGTTTAGACTCTTAGCTGCCATCATCATCACCACATTTTTTATCAAGTGCCTGCTAAGTGCTCACATGCATATGTTACACTTTAATTTCTTTAAAATGGCAAAGAATGGAGAAGGAATAAGATGAGAGGATATTTGGATCAAAAGAAGAATAATCCTCGTGAACATCCAATCAGATCCTGAGAGCTCTGATCTTGTTGTGAAAGAAAGATTAAGAAAGGAAGATCAAGCACTTATTTTATCTTTGTGGAGGCATAGCAACTATTAAGGAGTGAAAAAAACAAAATAACTTGTGTTTGTGTACGTGTGACTCCACTTTAGTTGGTAAATAGCAGTTCCTGGGACTCACATTTTGTATTATGATAATAATAGCAAACAACTAACTCAAGTAGGGGGTACATCTAGTCTGATTTCAGTGGTGTGGAAACAGCTGGTGAGTGATCTCTGCTATTCAGGGACATGGAAAAGAGACTAAATAGAACCTACTACGTGCCAGGTGCTATGGTAAGAGCTTTACAAATATTATCTCACCTTAAGATAGTATTGAATGAGGAAGTCCCCTTGCTTATGCAGATTTACAACAGTTGTAAAATTTATAGCATTAGTGAGTTGCTACAGCACGAAAGCATTTTAAGCCTCTGTCCCATGGTCCCACAATTGGTGTGCGTCAGAGGTGGAGCTTATCCCAGGTCTTTCTGACTTGGAGGCCAGTTCTATCTACTATTCCTCAGCTACATCTCAACATTTACAATGTTATCTCATTTGATCTTCACAACAGTCTTGTGATATTGTCTCATTATTATCCCCATTTTACAGATGTGGCTCAAGAAGGTTAGGTGACTCACTTAAGGTAACAGGCACTCAGCATCATAGGCAGGATCTGAACCCAGCCAGGTGTTTCTGACTCCAAGGTTGGTGTTCTTTCTACATTGCTATGCTTTCACATTGCTTTCCATGGAGTTAAAAAGTATCTAAAATACATATATAGGACTGGACCAACAATTTTGTTGATATAAGGAACTGCCGGAGAGGAAAGTTCCTCCGCTAATTCAGATCATCAACTGTTCCGTAGCTTATAGTTAGAGCAGTGTTGGAAGCACTAAGACTTTGAGTAACTTGCATAGAGACAAATGTAGAATGTATGCAGGTCTTAAACCCAGGTCTTCTGGAGTCCAAGGGTGACTCTTGAGCCATTTACTATGCTGCTTAATGGACAGGACCCAAAACAATTTTAAGTACATTCTCTTTAATCAAGATTTCTGTAGGAATTCATTTGTTCTCACTCTTATGAGATAAGAATTTTTTTTAAGGGAATAGTTGACCTATGTCTTTAGGATGTATATCAGTAAAGCATAAACACAACATCAATGATAATCATGAATATGCCTATGTAGTGCTGATCACAAAGTATGAAGGGTCTCCATATAGAAGGTAGAAGAAGTAAAACATTTATTCAGACACAAGATAACCATCCCATAACCAATGTTCAGCTCCCACAACCAGTTAGCCCTTTTATCATAACAGCAAGGAACTTAAAACAAAATATCACAACATGGAGCCTCGCCATTCCCAAAACCTCTCTGACCCCATGCGGGGTCTTCCCCAAAATAAACTCACAGTACAGCTCACAGTCTGCTCAGCTATCATAAGGGACTTTCTTTACATCAGCTCTAACTTTCACAACAGCCATAACAGCTCTCCTCTCTATCTCTCTCTCTCTCTC